>NW_028145428.1:1772500-1887500 GCF_977016875.1 Pavona decussata | reverse complement strand
TTTATTGATTTTTGGGGGGGGGAAGGGTGCATACTTCTAACAGACTAGATTAGATGATTTATTATTTAGGTCCGAATTCCAGGCTGAATTACTAACTGCTCCACAAGTTGATTGTCAAAGCATCACACTTCGTCAAACCTGGATAAAGGCCGGGCTTTGCTTTTACTACGCTTTTGGTTTATTGATTTTCTTTCCTTGTCAGCCTTTAATCGTTAGTTTTTACTACACCTTGCTGCCTTACATAACCAACTGATGTCATGAATAGAAATAATTGAAACAGGCGCTTGATTAAGAAATTTCTTTCTCTTCTTATTCTTCTCCAGTCACTCACCTTGCCATGGCATTCTTTCACAACTTTCTATTTGAAACACAATGTCATCCACTGCAACGATCGCCCTCCGTGAGTTCTTTCGTCCTTCGAAAAGAACCTTTGGAGAAGGAATTTATTCCTCTTTGAAGAGTTATCGATAACAAACATATCAAAACAATTTACTGTAGTCTCCTCCTTTTTGGCACAGTAATTACAAGCCCTAGAAAAATGGCTGCTATATTGCCTAATTCTCGACCTACTTCTATAAAGCTGTGGAAATGCTCCAAATAGAGCTGTAATGGATATTTTTAAGAAGGAACGATTTTTTCCAGACAATGTGGCAGAAAAAAAAAGTAAAAACATCGTGTACAAAAAGCGCCCAAACTTTATTATAACGTATTGTCTAATTATCAGCCGAAACAAAACTGTTTTAAAGGCTTTCTACCTTTTCAATAACTTTTAATAGGTTTTATCTTAATTATTTTATTAGTATTATTATTATCATTACGCCAACCTGGTAAGGTGTTGAGCTTGAGTTGATCGGCAAACGAACATAAGACCAGTATCCAACTTTTTGTTTATACCAGTTTGTGTTCCATATAGCCAACTGTGTCTTGTTAAAAACCAAGGAAACCTTAACAGAAGAAAAACCGCGACGTCCGAGGTAATACCAGAACTGCATACACTTCCATCCTGCTCCAGGAAAAATACGACGACTTAATAGACTTCCGTAACATGACGCACGACTGCTAGAACAACCTCCCAAATAAATAAATCCTCCTAAAAATAGGAGATGATGTAAAAATGAGTATTCAGGTATTTTAAGCCAATATTTGAAGCAAACACCGAAGCCGTGTGTATGATATTAGTTTATACATGTAACATGGTAGGGGTAAAGTCATGCTCTATTGTGATCAACCGTTTGGACCCTTTTCCAGCAGTTTTGATAGAATCTCGGTTGTGCCTTTGATAGTTATCACTAGTTCATGTTTTGAGAAAAAGTTAGATAACTGGCTACCTTCTCATGCACGATTTTTATAAAGTGAAACCCTTTCCCTTGAAAGAGAGTGACGTCTTCAGCCACTCTTATGAAAGGGTATGTCAATAACTTTATATCAAGAAATTGTGGGTTAATAATAATAGCGGTTTATCTTTAAAAATCGCATACTGGTACTTGTAGGTGAATGAAAATACGTTTTAACAATTTACAGTTTCTGATTTAAAAACTACTGGGGAGGGACTGCTGGGATTACAATTATTTGAAAGGAAATTACCATTTAATCTAATCTATTACAAAAAAAAATTAAAATCACCAAAATGAACACTTATGATAAATG
Source organism: Pavona decussata (assembly GCF_977016875.1). NCBI lineage: Eukaryota > Metazoa > Cnidaria > Anthozoa > Scleractinia > Agariciidae > Pavona > Pavona decussata. The sequence goes on along the minus strand of NW_028145428.1, from coordinate 1,885,853 downwards.
GAAACTACTTATTGCTTAATTCGTTATTCTGGAAGAAAACTCCTTTAAATCTTTCTGCTCACACTGGGGCAGAGCAACGTTGTCGTCCGTATCAAGAAATGGTCCATTGTAGTGGCCCAACTTTTTTCTCACATCGCTAAACAAAAGCCCATGGTTGTGTTTTGCTTTGAGGGAGTTGAGCGATTAGCTCATGGCGCTTGGGGTGGGGGGCAAGCAATAGATGGTAAAAGCGCGATTCTTGGTGGTTTTTGATGCTGAGCCACACCCTGAGGCATAACTCGCCTCTTCTAGTATCAAGACGATTGATTTTGCAGTGGAAGAGAGCATCACTCAAAGCTCAAAGCTGTTTTCAGGACCCTTTCAATCTTGTCACTGAGATAGACTGGGAGGCTTGTTGCTCAAGTAATGCAGCAAAACTCTAATGGCCCGATTAAACGGTTTCAATGCTTAACCAAAATTCATTCAGCAAAAGTTGAACGGATATTTGGCAAATGCTTGACAAATATCAAACGGAGTGTTCAAACGGCTTCAACACCATTCAATATTTCCGAGAAAAAGGAAATACGGCATGAATGTTGAATGAAAGTTTAAACCGATTTAACTTTGATTCAACACACTTTCAACCTTTTTCAGCAATGGTGGACGACGCATTCCAACGCTCCCAACATTTGGTTCAACAAAGTGTTGAACGCATGTTGAAGCAAATGTTTAAAACCCTTTAAAGAGAACGCACTTGGGCAAAGTCGAAGGTAATGAGATCCATAGAAGGGATCCCAGCGCGTTAAAATACCCTTAACCTTATCTAGACCGGTAGGGCGGATTCTGCCCGCCAAGACTTTGAACCTGAATAACTTTTTCTTATTATTCTAGCAAACACCCTGAAACTTCAGAACTTTTTAAGAAATTTATCTGGGAAAAATTTTATGCGATCGTTTAGTGTTACCAAGCCAACTAATTTCTGACCGGCAGTTTTTTTCAAAAAATAGGAAATCTCTTTTTAAAATGTAGTGTTTCTTTAGTAGTAATGTTGCTTTACTGGTTTTCATTACTTTTCGTTCAATTTCGGCACTTTCCTGAAGTCTTAAGAAAATTTAAAAATCCAAGATGGCGGATCTATGATGGCCACCATTTCGCAGCCAGGACGTAATTATGACGTCATAAATTTCAAGGGAAACATCTTTGGACGTACTATCTACCCTCCAAGTCTCACTGTCATAGCTTTTACACTTGCAAAGTTATTAAAAAGAACAGTTCGGACGAGGGGCAAACGCTGGCTGGAAACTCGTATCCCTGTACGGTGGCCAAATGACCTTGTCAAGACTCTGTTGATAAAAACAAACTTTGGTTTTCGCTTCCTGCCAACGCCACACCACTGTTTTTACATAAACTAACCCCCTTGATCTATTTATATGTTTATATGTGTATGATGAATGTGAGTCTAATGACATCATATTCAGTAAACGACGAAACCCTACAGCAAATAGTTTCCAAGAAAATTTGGAAGTTTCCCAATCCCAAGTTTAAGATAATGCTCCTGGTATTAATTGTCATACGTACCGTAGTTCTTTTGCCAATCTCTCTGCACAAACATAACGGGGAAAAGTTTACTCATTTTCCACGAGTCGCTACGCTTCCAAGCACAATAATCCGACTCAAACAGACACCCTGGAGATTCTGCAGTCGAAAGATTTAAATATATTAATAACTTTAATATAAGTGAACTGAATTTATGCGTTCGAGCGTTTTAAATTGAACGGTGACGATTTAAATACCTGGCAGGATTTCGGGATAAGTTTGCTTAGACCAATCAGAACACGTCACATCTTGATTAACGTGGCAAATTGTTTTTAATTGTTAAGGCTTCCTCTTAGAATAAACATGAGAACTATTCATACCAAAGAAAAATACACGGTTGCAGAAGGCTTGGTAAGAAAAAGCTACGCAGCACTACCATTTTATGTCTATGAAAGGAATGATGATGTCGGAACTAAGCCCTCGCTTCCCATGGTCATTTCGCCTAAACATATCATTGGCTACTACGTTAGCCCTTTGGGCTACATTCCTACAGGATACAAATGTAGAGTGTAGCTCACTACGAATGCTACTGAAGCGGTGACTCATACATAGCCTTAAGTTACTCTTTATGGTTTTTTGTTTCTAATATAAGCAAATTATTGGGTTTCTGAGTCTCATTTACATTGATTCAACATCTCATTGCCACATCGAGTAATAGCTCACACAGAAACGCGAGAAACATTTTCTAACCATTTCCATATATTGTCTGGCAGTCATCCTCGTTCAAAAAACTCAAATCGTCAACAGCAATGTCTCCATAAAATCCATTCCCCAAAACACCCTCTAGGATAACCTTAAAGACATAATAGAAGAAGACCTTGTGTCAATGACAAAGACGGAAAAAAAAAATTACACCTCTAGCTTTGTTTACACAAGGACACTTGGGAGGCTACCTAATTACCGTTGAATCTCACCACTAAGCATGGCTTGATTTAAAATTTTTGTCCGCAATTAATAAATCCAAAAAACGGATAAGCCTTTACTTTTTTTTTATCCCAAGAATGAATATTTATAACATCGTCGACAATCAATATAAACAAATACCTGTAGCATTTTTTGTTTCTTGATCCACAAGCTCAACACACCAAGACTCAATTTCACTGCTTTTTTGACTGTCTTTATGGTTGAATTACTTCAAAGTATTATGCGATAAACGCTACTAAGAACGTTCCAATCTGATCGCACCATCATCCAGGACAATTATACAGTCGAAAACACCAGCGAATGCAATATAGTAAGAAATACACTGAGGCGGCTGTCTATCCGAACGTTAGCACCTGACTTACAACTTCGTCGATAATTATGTCACAGCAATGACGCCCTTACCTTGTAATCTCCAGAATCACCGCTGTGTCCAACTTGGCCAAAGTTCCAGTTATTGCCCTGCTCACCAGTTCGTTTCCAAACTAGTGTTTTTGACTCATTGGTTTGAATATATACATTCAGACTGCCGATGTTCTCTCCCTTCATGTGATACCAGAACTGTACGCATGTTGCTTCGCCGCCGTCAATAACACTACTCGCCAGACCAGCTGCTCCACCAGTTTTGTAGTCTGATGCTTCTAAGAATATGTATTTCCCTAAACAAAGTAATGCGGGGAAGCATTTACCCTCGATAGTTATAAGAGGAGTACGAACATAACTTTATTCCATACTTCGAAATTAATAACTCGATTATATAACAGTGGTTAAGTACGTTAAGTATGTTACCTGTAATCCAAATAGCTTTCATCGCAAATCGAGGCTAGATTTCTGTTGTCATCATTTTTTTGTTGTGGTTTTAAGGTTACTTTGTCGACTTTTCCAAACATGGTGAGAGACAGGGTTGCAAAATGAAGCCTTGTGCATGCGTTTAGCTTATATCGTTATAATAAGACAAAAAACTATATAGCTCTCGCGTGGGAGGCTGAGACTAGGGTTATTAGTCTGTGAGTAGGGACGCTGGAAGAGACCCTCCTTTGTCGGCTCTGACCTCTGATCTGCTGCTCAGCTCCTTTTGACCTTGCAAGCAAACTATGGAGAATTTGTGAATCACGTATGGTCCGTTGCCCTGGCCTGGCCCTATACAATGAACTCTTGCGATAACTTTACCTTATGATAAATTATTTAGCCAATCAAAGCATGATCTTTGTAGGATACATCCAGATTCACTCACCAGTCGGTAAAAATGTGGTGTGGTCGTAGCGTGGCCCAGTGTTCTTTGTTTGAGTTGAACCTGATCCAATACGCCACTGATGAATTTTAGGTTCATGTTTCATTCCACAAAGACCATCCTGAAAGTTGCATTTGACTAAAACAAAAATACAATGCTACTTAATACGTTATATACCTTACAAAGACATTTTTTTAATGATAGTGATATAACCTCTTGATAAGCCGTACCTCTTTTTCCAACGCACTGACGAAGCTCATCTGTGTTGTTGATCCAAGCACAGCTCAGATTTAGCAAATTGCAATGCAAAGAACCTGCAGAAGGAAATACAAAAGGTTTAAAAGGGACTACTTGCTAACATTTAACTGGCAATAATTTGTAGTTGTAATCACATGATTTCGAGTGCAATTTGGAATAAATAAGTAAGAGTAAATTTTTTCAAAGACTAACAAACTATAAGCGAGTGCATTTTGTGGTCTTTAAAACAGGCAACTCCGAATGCCTATTTATTCCAAATTGCACGAGAAAAATTATGTGATTAGAATTGCGAAAAACCTAAAATAATTATGCAGAAGCTTAAAGTATTCGCAAACTTTCTAATTATGTTGAAAATCTTCGAAAGTACTCGACTGATCTTAGATAATCTATGGAATTCTTTGGTTAGTCGTCGAAAATCTTCGGAAATCTTGAACTGCATCACAATATAAGCAGCTCCCAGTTGGCTAGTTAGCTCCGTCGTTAGAGCACAGTGCCGGCAACGCAGAGGCCATGGGTTCGAATGTACGGTTCAAGCCTGAATTTTTTTAGGCTTACTTTTCGCAACTTCTTAAGTTGCGTAAATAACTGCTAGCGTTTTTCTTTTGTTTAATTATTTACTATAGAAAGACAAAATCCTAGCTATTTATTAAATTAAATACTTGTTAAATCGCCGCAGATGGAGGGTTCGTCACTTCCATCTTCACAATTCTTTTCCCCATCGCATGTCAGAGACCACAGCACACATCCACCTCCGGTGCAGGAAAATTGATCTTTTGAACAGCTTGTTCCTGCAATGAAATGTATGTATGATAACATCACAAACGACCTAAGCCATTCAATCTGAATTGCGATCAAAGCTCTTTCTTACCACATCTTGTCTCGTCTGTGCCGTCTTTGCAGCCCATTTCGGTGCTCGAGTCACATAGTTTATCTACATTAAGGCATTCTCCACTTGGACATTCAAATTGGCTTGTTAAGCATACACAACCCTTCTCATCAGAGCTGTCTGCACAGGCCATGTCACCATCGCAAACCAGATCTTTGCTTACGCATTGTCCATTGTCACACTGAAAGCTATCCTGGTCCTTACATTTGAAGCCTGCAAAGTAATAATATGTCAGTGAAACGGGATCCTGAAGTCACAAAAGCGGTCTTTTTATTAAATTTAACATGGCATTCTAAGAGGGGTTCCTATGGCTAATAATAATTTTGCTGTTGATAGTCCACAATGTGTTAAGATGTCATCGCTAATTAATCATTAATAATGTAAGTATATTTATTTGTTAATGCACTGTACCGTTCACTTGAAGTTTGAAAGAATTGGTTTCCAGCTCTTATGGACGTACCTGGTACGCTATGAGGCGGGATTTGTTCACATTGTTTTGAAGAAATACTGATGTTATCAAGCGCTGCGTAATAACCATTCGAAACCTTATGACCTTTGGCAACAATTACAACCTGCAAAAAAGACCAAATTTACCCAAGGAATATAAAGAAACTTAAGAAATATAAAGTAAAGCTACACTAATTATGTAATAACCAAATGGACGTCAATAACCATGCTTGTTATATCGCTAGCTCCGCGAGCGGGGAAAATGACTCAAATTTAGCGCTGTGATTGGCTACCCGAGTGGGCAAGACGGAGTTTACCTTGCCTGCACGGGAAATTCTTCGAAATTTTACTGTTTTACTGTTTACTGTTCTAAAAACTCTCAACATCTGCCACCATCTTGGTGTAGCGTAAAGTTTGTTTAAGCTACATGTGTGACGTAAAATCGGTGAGTTTCTCTATATCCTTTTATTATGTCAGATCTTATAAAGATTAACTTTTAAAGCTTGTTAACCTTGTACCTGTTCCTTTGTGTCTCCAGAAGAATACTAAATTAACTAGTTCTCCCACTTTGCAATGATTGTATTTAAATCCTATAGTTTTGGTAGTTGCGTTAAGTGTTTCAAAAGTGCAGTTCAATAAAGTGTTTTTTTTTTGTTTGTTTGTTTGTTTGTTGTTGTTGTTGTTGTTGTTGTTGTTGTTTTTGTTTTGTCAAGTTTATCGAAGAAGCTCTCGTTTCACTGAATTTACCGGCGCTGTGCTTGTTGTAAACAAGTTTATGTTTGCATACAATGTATGTTTACAGAATGTATTGTTTCATCCAAGAATTATTGATCGCCGGGGACCAAAAACTTTGTAAAAATGAGGATTGTTTAAGCCATCGCTATCAGCTGAAAATGTCATGTTTGTCGGATTTGATTAAAATCTTCCACACTTGCGTAAACTTAAATTTTGCGTGCTCAATACTTATTTACTTCCTTTACACCATTGTAAACATTTTAAAAGAAAATCGTTAAGGCCATTTACGATTCCCAGTTTTCCTTTATTACAGGCTAATCTAAAAATGCACTTGAAGTAAATCTTACACCAGTCGGCTGTAAAGAACTTCCGTCTGATCACTTCTGAGCCAGTTCATGTGTTGTTATCGTTTTGTTTTAATTTTCTTATCTTTTTTATTTTTATTTTTAGTTAAAACTTGAAGTAAAGCTATATATAATAAATTCTTTATTGGCAAATCTTGTTCGCTCAAGATGGCTGGATTTTGGCCTCGAAGAAAAGAAGGTAAAGAAGACGCTGGCCCACGTCCAGCCATCTTGACCTCCAGCTTCGTCAAAAACGCATCCATATAAGTACCTTCAAATCCTCATCTGCGATGAAACCCACTTGTCCGGTTTTCCAAGTTTTTCCCTGGTAACCACTTAAACTCCAAATGGTGGAGTTGGACGATGTCATTACAATCACACTCAGAGATGATCCAGAATATGTGGGAAATTGATAAGAGAAGGAAAGACACAAACCAGTTGTCTGGTAAATGGAATTAGCAAAAATCCATGAACTTTCAAGTGCAGCAGGTTTTCCATTGGCTCCGGCAACGATCCCTGAGCAAAATAAAGCATAAATATTGAACATAATGAACATCATTTTTTACAGCTTATAAGACATGCAAATTTATGTTTCGCCATACTTTATATGGCATCGACGGTTACCGGAATTTGGTAGCAGTCACTTACACAATTCTCTAGCGGACAACATTGGCTAGAACAGCAAATTTTTCAGGTCATTAATAGAAACGGTTGTTTACCCACCTTTGTCGGTTGCCGATAAATCCCAACCTTGGCCCTTACTGCTCCAGGAACACAAATTAGAAAGAAAGTTGCAACCTGCAAAGTGGATAGCTAAAACCAAGAAAAAAAATGTTGTTAAAAGTGACTTAGTAGCAACAAATGATCACATATAAAAACCTCTTTTGAGTATTCATTTAGCTCTCCTTACTGGAATACAATCTAACGTTTTATGGTAATTTAAACGTCTTAAGCCAGGCTCAGGCATGTGTGAGGTTTTTTTTTTTTTTTTTTTTTTTCTTAAATATACTGAAACCAATAGCAAAACGCGTCAAACCTGAGATATAAACTTCAGCAATTTCCTTAGAAACCTCTGACAAATATGACGCTGAGTCCACAAGGGCATAGGTAACCTAAACAAAAGAATAAACAAGAATTTAAGAGGGACGCAGAAGCCACCCTAGAAAACTAAGACTGGTTACTCCCGGTAAACAATAGCTTCTATCAGAATGGGCTTACAACACCAACAACAACAATTTATTTACAAACTTAGATGATATAAGGGGCTTTCCCCGCAAATAGCCACAAAGCTAGTCGCTCTGCCATATCATACTCGTTAATGATCACTCGTGAACAAATATGATTGAATTGAGGATGGTGCCCACTTTTGTTACTGCGCATACGTTCTACGCATCTCGTGATACTCGGGTTTCCTATCGGTGCTGGCCACTAATTCAAGGATATTTTTGTGCGGTTTAAAGCTTTTCGGGAAAAGCAGAATTTAGCAAGTGCTTTTGGTATCCAAAAAGAACATTAGGGGTAACCATGCATCTTTCAGAGATAATAAAGCTTCATCGTATTTTACTGCTTTTCAAAATAATTGTTGCTTAATTATCTCTAAAAAAAAGATGCGTGCTTACCCCCCAATTTTCTCTTTTTGATTTCCATAGCCCTTGCTAAGAACTGCTTTTCCCGCATAGTCATAAACCGTGCAAACATACTTCGGTATTAGTGTAATGACTAAGGGAGCTTAAGCAACGACGGCGGCGACGTCAGCGACAACGCCTTAAAACAATAGGTTTAATGAGCAAAACCAAATGCTCTGCACGTGCGTTTTACATTTTGGTACATTTCTTTAGCGATCCTATGCAAATTAACAACGTGAAATGAACACATTTAACGTTTTGTGGAAAACGTGAAAGGCACGCCGGTGATTTTTTTATGTTCTTCCTTAACTTGTACGCCATTCCTACCAAATTGGTTCCTGAATTGTTCGCCATCTTTGTAAAAGTTGAGCGAGTTTAAAAAATCGCGAAGTAGCAAAAATGAAATAAAGATATATTTTCAGTTGACGTTTCGTTGCCGTTGTCTTCGTTGTTACTTAAGCTCCCTACTAGGAAGGGAACTTTGTACTACTCACGTAGACTTTGTAAGTCCCCTCCTGAAGCAACGTTTCAAAAGTTTGGTTTAATTTGTGTTCCTGACAATCCAGAGCTAGGCCTCTATGCACCAGAATCTTTTGTTTAGCAAGCTTAATAAACAGGTCAACTGGGCATCCAGGACAGTGCGATCCACGGCAGCAGTATTTATAGGTTGCTGTAATGATCAGGGAGAACAAAAGGTAGAACAAACTTTAATCATCAAAGGCAAAAAAAAACTGTTGCCAATCTTTTCCGTTTATCAAAATTGTAGCCGGGATTGCTACGGCGAATCAAAATATATTACGACGAAGAATGGTTCCCAAAGACGACTGAAATTAGAGTAACTGGCCATTTTCGTAACGACGTCATCCTGGTACAACTATCAGAATTCATTTCGTTTTCCTTTTCAATTTTAAATATTGCAATCCCAGTGGACAGAAAAGAACAATAGCTCTAACAAGCATGCACGAGAAAATAACAAAACAGAGGGATTCTGCTAGTTGTAGTAAAATGACGCCATAGTCAAAATATCTTATTGAATAGCAATTACCTTCAATTAGAAGTTTTTCTCCAATTTTGACATTGATTCTCCCCGGAATCGAATTAATCTTGAAGTCTAGATAGTCAACACCTATTGGAAAAAAAAAAAAACAAGGAATTTTAAACTATACCTATAACGTAAGACTTCAGATGCAGAGGTAAGCAACAAATAACAATCGTTTTTCTGGCTTGGAGTGGATCTTTTCAAATCAATATGGAAGGCTTGCTTCGATCTCCCTCATACCTCACCAACTTTTCAACCTGTAATTACTGTACGTACTGTTCACTAGTCTATTTGTCGGTCCTCACCTGGCCACACCCAAAATAATCGTTTCTTTTGAATTGGCCGCTCATATGTGCCATTTGGTAACTTCATCCCCACTGAAACATGGTCTCTTCCAGCTCTTTCTATCATAAGCGTCTCCACAGGATAAAGGTAGCATTTACTCAACGAAATCTCTCTGGATGTCTGCCGTGGAAACCTAAGCAAAAAACATTAGAATTTGACGGGTCCACAGGGTTGAATAGGGTATCTTTGTTGTAGGAAAAGTAAACAGTACTTTATTACGTAAGACAGCGACTTTTACAAAACATAAGAGGAGAAAAAAACTGTGATATATTACTTATCCCACTGGTTATGAAGCGTCCAATATCGCAAGGGTAGTTTTACCAACAGCACATTCCCTGATTCCTCGTTATCGTTGTCACCTGAGGTTTGGTCAATTTGGCTTGTATCAAGCCACAACTCGCAAGCATCATCACAAGCCATATAGAAGGTATAAGTCCCGCTTTCCGGAACCTAAATGAAACAACAAAATTGATTATATTGAATTAAATGAATTGCCAGCATTTTAAAATGCGTCTTATTAAGTGTAAGCTGGTAACTTTTACACAACTGCTGTTCTTTTTAACAAACCTGATTTAAATAAGAAATTAATAGTTGTCCTGCTACCTCATCAAAGAAATTTAATTAAGATCGATGAAACCTTGTGAATCCACCAAGCCACATATTTTTATCTTCAATTGTTAGCTTGCGTTTAGCTGTCAGCCACACCAGTGCACTACTACTCCCGCCCACGTCTCCACTTTTAACAAAAGCCGCTGTAAACAATTGCAGAATTTTTGATTGGCTTATTTCATCCATTATAACATTCCCGAGAAAAAATCAGTCATTACAACATCTCTTCTGCTACATGGAATCAGCAAAATCTAGAAATTTGTCACTCTCGTTTGTCTGATCAGTACGGAATGGTTATAGCTGCCTTGTTGGTTATTTATCATGCCATCTCGCCATATCTTATTCAGTTACGGTAAATTCCTTAAGGTCGGTTAAAAATTTAGTGCCTTGTAACAAGGAGAAGACTTTCGCATAAAAATTCAGGTCCTCATGTAAGTTTTAAGCCCAACAAAATAAATGGAGCAAAACTATTAACACCATTAAAGTTTCTTTCCTCACACGTTTGCCTAAAAGAATGCGGGAGATCTGATGATTTGACATGTGTTTTTGTTGCTCAGTCACAAGTAGACCAAGTCCATATAAATGTCCAATGTCCATATGAAAATAGGCTAAATATTCATTGATATCAATATCACAAGACAACAGAACTGACTCTAAGATGATGATGTCAGCCAAAATTTAAGCTTTCTATTCGAAATAACTTTGGTTGAGTATACTTGTTGGTAGAGCTCCACGCTTTCCTTTGCTTGTGACCAGTATTAAATAGGTAGAAGCTTTTGGTATTCTCTGTGGGTTAACAGTATGTAGCAAATCATTAATATAATAAAGTCTGTGAAATTTATGATATACAGTACCTGTAAATATGCTGTCAGGCGCTGCCCATAATTTGAATGGATGTTAACTGGTGCGTCAAAGTTTTCAAGAATGCTCACCACATCTGGACTGTTTGGAAACCTTCTATCAGCCTCAAGACTGGCTAGTATCGGGGAAGGGATGTTGTACCAAAATTCCTGGAGGACACCATGAGCGGATACTTCGTCATCTAAAGAAAAAGAACGTCACTAATGTCTTTACCTTTGCGGGAGGTAATCACGTGACGAGGAGATTACATCCACCATACATTTTCTATTCCAATGGAGATTATTTTTATTCTGTTTTAGTTATTTATTTCTTTTTCGAAACTACAAGTTTTCCATGGATAGTATGATCACACTCATTGTGCGGATGTTTTTCGTGGGTCATCTGTATGACTGTCTGAAGATGAAGAAACATGTCGATTGACCTAGATTATTTTTGTGCGAATGGCTATTGCCTAACGCTCTAAAAATTACTGGGTACGATGATGCATGCGATGATGCATAAATTCTTGGGTTTAGTTATACCTTATTATAGGAAATTAACAATGCACGTTGAAAACGCGAAGAAAATTTACGTTACACTAAATTAATGCGAATTTTTTTAAAAGTTAGGTTTACATGCATTAAATTAACATGAATTTTTCGATAAGCATCTTGCTGTATTTAAAGCGATTTTCATAATTCTGCAAACTCACACTTTACATTTCTGAATGCCAAACTGCGTTTTGGCTTTCGTCGATAAAACCTTCCAAGACACGGTGCACGGATGTTTCTAAGTTGCTTTTAAAGCCGAAAATTTGGTTTTGAAACCTAACTAGACCCTGAAGAGCCAATAGAGGAGTCATGAACTAGAAAGGTTTTGTAATGAAATAAAGGTGCTTTAAAATAACAATGTTGTAAAATAGCGTGAATTAAATTTACATCGACATTAATTAAGATGCATTAGATTAACGCGAATTTTGTAAAATCGCGTTAATAAAGTGCATTGTTAATTTTGTATGACACTCTTGCCTAAAATAAGGTAAGTAGAAATTTGAAGCCTGGCTCTTATTATAATATTTTTAAACCCATCAACAGATCTAGAGACGTCGCATACTGGTGAAAACAAAGGATGATATTTTTTTTTTACGGATACTTGCATGAAAGAAACTTCTATTTAATAAAATTAATAGGATTGAACCTCGATGAGCTTAAGTTGATAACTATTTGAACTCGTAGTCTGTGATGGGTGAAGAAGAAGTAGTTGTTAAATATTTAACCTTTACATGCCAGTTACATTCTACATAACTATGGTGCTGAGCTTTTCCAAACGACAAAAACAGAGGGCGTAACGATAGCCTTATTCGTGATATACCTCTAATTTATCAAGCACGATAAAGAGTGTTTCATTCAATTTCCAAACACCGCTAAGTGGGTAAAAAAAACCTCTTTCGAATGTTTGATATAGATTCAGTCTCAAACCATGTATAAGTCTTGGAGAAATTCCAGGCAAAAGTTCGCTAAACTTTCTAAATAACTTAGATCACATTTCCTACCCTCCTTAATCGTAGTTATTCCCTTTGTTTTGCTCTATTGTATTATTCATGTTTTCAGAACTCTTTAGCACCGAGAAAAATGTACACCCAAAAATCTTTGAATGAAATACAGAATATAACTGCAAAATTTTTCCTACCTGTTGCAGTTATCAATACTTCACAGAGGGTTAAATCATCCGCCTCATCCGCAAAAATTGTCAAGTTTGTTGCCATAATTGACGGCTTACAAATCATTAGCCTTCTGAGTTGACTTTTCCAATCGTAAACTTTGCAGTCTGCACTTTCAGTTTTCTCGCTGTTGCTTAAAACAACCCGTAGTTTAGGTATTTCAGTAAAGCAGCATTCTGGTCTGTTCATAATCCAGATTTTGTACACGAAGGCTCTTCTACCCAAACTTACACTCCACCAAAGCTGTTGACCCTGTGAGACCAAAACAGATCCTACATATAAGTCTGAATATTTTCAAATATCTACAGCTTATTATGTCATTCTCGTTACCGTAACGAAAATGACATAATATGCTGTAGTTTTGGAGTTATTTTATTCCGTCCTAACCCCACTGTTGAAAAGACTCCTTTCTACCAGATGAATATATAATTTAAAACAATTTTAATGTTCATGAAAAATCACTGTTTAGTTATCAGTCAAATATGTTTTCATGAACCAGAAACTACCACTCTCATTGTGATTGTTATTTTCTGAAAATCACTATAGGAACGGATAGCTCAAAAGTAATCGTTCGTGTCACGATTTTGTCACATGGGTGTGCATTTCGACGTTTCCGCCCCTATACGCGAATGGCCTCTTTTATTAACCCCTACATGTTTACCAGTGTGGGCCACCCTCAATAAAAAAGATCCAGTGCTCCAAACTTTGAAGACCACAGAGCTGGTTGGTTGGTCAAAACAGAAAAATTAGCATTGTGTCAATTGCAATAAGAGAGTTAAATAAAAAATAATAATAAATAAATGCTTTGTTTATAGTGAAAATGCACATAGCTACCCAAAGCTAGTTTACAGGCATTCCACTCAGAAATAACGGGAAACAAATAATAATCAAATCGAACATAACATGTTAAAAATCCCAACTGGCAGGAGGCAAACCAGCTGGCTATTTACAAGCGTGGCCGAGACGGGACTTGAACCCGGGACCTCCGGATTCAAAGTCCGGCGCCCTTACCACTTGGCCACGCTGCCTCCTCAAAGAGTTCTGCGCTTTAAAAGAAGAAATCTCCTTGCACAACGGAATCCTGTGTTTAAAGCCAGTGCATAATCATTGCTAACGCAATCAGACCATAGATCATTTCCAGAAGTCACGCAAGTTACCTAGGCATTGAAACTCAGTTAGGGAAAGCTCGAGACGCTGTCGTTTGGCCTGGAATGAACACTGAATATAAGGAAGCAATCACAAAGTGTTCCGTGTGTACAGAATTTCAGGCAAGAAACCCAAAAGAACCAATACAGACGTTGAAAGATCCAGATCGTCCCTAAAGTCGACTAACTGCGGACATGCCCATTATCCAGAGAAAAGAATACATCGCCGATGTGGATTACTACTCAGACTTAACTCAGTGACACGATTTTCACCAACCATCGTATAATAGACCCTTCTCTAAAATGTAGGCCGAACATTCAAATAAAATAGAATAAAAAAAAAAATAAAAAAAAACAAGCACTAGAAAGAGCACTTTTATTTTAGTAACCCCGCAAAGTTTCAGCATATCAGGTGTAATATCAGCTGAGAAAATGTAACTTGGAATGACGTATACCCCTAGTCATACAAACGTCTGTAAGTTTGTCAAATTTCATCTTACATTACCTAAGGTGATATAACACCTAATAGGCTGTAACTTTGCAAGTTTATTAAAGTAAAGGTGCTCTTTCCAGTGTTAGTATCAGTTTTTCATTAAGTTCAATTTTAACTCATTCAAATCTGTTGCCGCCATTTTGGAGAAAGGTTTATTTCTAGAGGAACAATTCATCAGAAATGGAATCCCAGATGTTCTCGTCTCCGACAATGGTGCACCTCTAGTAAGCCAGGAGTTCAGTAGCTTTGCCGAAGAATGGGAATGACACGTGACGTCATCTCTGTATCATTGTAAATCAAATGGTAAAGCAGAGTTGGTAGTAAAAATCACCAAGAACCTACCGTATGTATTCAATTAACCGTCCTGGGCGCTTATTTAATTTTATGCCCACGACGGATGGCACTTACTCGAAATGGACGCTTATTATTTTACCAACATTTACAGAAAGCGAGGACATTTTTAGAGAATGAAAAAAAAAAAAGGAAAAGCAAGTATATTTCGCTTCAACAAGACAAGACAAAGTGCAAAATCTAACATAAACAATATAAAATTTCATTGACTACCGTACCAAAAACCAATTTTGGAACACCACTGACTCTCCTTTTTCTTTGCTAGGCTAGTACAGATTTTTTGAAGTTATTGTTGTTGTTGTTGTTGTTGTTGTGGATGGGGGTGGGGTGAGCGCTTATTCGAGGGTGGGAGCTTGGGCTTCAGGGTGGGCGCTTATTCGAGGTGGGCAGTTAATCGAATAAATGCGTTTTCAATTAGCGTTCCAAGATGGAAAAGAGCCTTGGCTTGTCTTGTTAAAGTACAGAAACACACCTGTTGAAACCACTGGATCAGGCCAAGCCAGAAGCTCATGTCGCGAAGAAAGAAAACTCTCACGCTAACAGCCTTAACATTTGGCCTTTGGTCGGCGCACCATTTACCACCACTAGGAGTTGGTCTATAGGTTCGAGTAGCGCTACTACAAAGAGGAAAGAGCAGGCAAGCAGGAACTCTTGACAAACAACAGTCCGATAGGTCTTACCTAGCGAAGACTGGCAATGTCAGTACCGTGAATCATGGGTCTTTACGTGCAGTGTATGGAACGTATGGTAAGTATATCAATAATACTACGTAAGTTACATACGTTTTGCCGCTTGATCGTGAAGCAAGAAGCAATGTTTCCATCAACAGCATGGAATGATTTTCCTGTCATTCTGACATAAGATGAATGGCTTGTCGGCCGGCCGGAAACATAAGTTCCTACAATGGCAATACTGAAGTTACTAATAAAAAAAAACAAGGAAATCGGCAAAGATCAATGTAATTTCATGATGCAATATAAAAAGAAAAAAGGAGACAACACATATTTCCAAGAAACCCCAGTAATAATACCGGAGAATCGTTTGCCTTTGCAACAAAGTCCATCCACTAAATATCGCAAGTTTATGGATATATGATCTCGAGTGATTTTTATGAACCTTTTCAGTTGAAAGCAGAAATTGCCAAGTTTACACTTGAGTATCTAGGCTCTGTGACAAAGGATACTTGACGGAAATTTCTATTGGCCGTGGACATTGAATCCGAAATTATAGTGGAACTTTTGTCTCTAAACTTGTTGGATTGCAACGACCTAGCTATGGCAAGCTTTTGATTTGTGATAGAAAAGCCTTCCCACTATCTCAGTTGTTCTAAATTAAATATACTGATTAGAGTTAATCCCAGGTACTTGATGTTCATCATAAAATACACTTATCTTATGTCTCAGGAGGTAGTCACCTTTAAGATTTAACTAACTAACCTTAAAGGCAATGAAGCCTTCGCGTTGCACTTAACATTAACGAGCATGGTCGTCATTAGATGGATACTCCTAGACGTCTGAATTCGTAAGCAACAAGACAAGCTGCGCACTGGGGAAACTGGAAATCGGTCGACGTTGCTTAGAAATAAAAATAGACTAAGGTAGCTGGGGGTATATGACTTTAGGCATCTATTCTAATCTTGAACGTTGGTCGGCTGTGCTGTATCATGAAAAAAGTTTGCCATTTCATACTTTCATACTATCAAGAAATACTTACGTTCCATTGTTTGACAAATAAATCCACGATCTTTGTTACATTGCCCACTGAAAAGCTTCCAATTGGGAGAGGATTTGGTTAGCGCGGCACATCCCACTCCCCTTGGATAACCAGGATACCAAGCGCTGGATATAATATTCTTGCCCCCTAACCACCGCCACATGGGGTGCTTGCTAATACCAATAAACGCTCGATCAATAGTTGCATTCGGGTGCTCTATGTCGATGGCCGTTACACGACTCCCAATGATTTTCCTTCTTACCTCAGAATCCACAACGGCTAATTTAGCTTTTTCAAGAAAACAGTAATCAAGAGCACCGTACCACGTTTTGCTAATATTTCCGGCAAATACTTTAAAACATGCATTCTCCGCCGCAAACCATGAAGCCTCACACCTTGATCCTGAAAAGATAAGCGATAATTACATTTCCGTTTACTACAGAATAGTTACTCTCTAGGCTCGGAAATGTGCTCAAAAAGACAAAAGCCGTGACAAAAGATCTAAATGGAAATACAATAGATAGGCCGCAAGGAGACAGACATTCTGTATGCCGCTAGGATTTTATTGTCACTGAGTGGCATACATATGCGCAATGGAAGAATGTGACTAAGTCAGTGGTCAGTGCGCTTTAAGTCTTCTGATTAAATGAGAAGTATATGATTTAACAATCTGTAAGGGAGGTATACTTGGGGAAAAAATAGTTTTCTCAAAAGGAGTCACACTCATGACGTTTCGATTATTTTTTCCGCACACTCCGCTACAGAGCTACAGGAGACTTGTGGGAACTAGGCGATTGAGCCATTAATATACGATACACGCAGTACAGAACAATTTTCCTGTTACTCCCAAGAGAGTTTTGGAGCTAGTTTACAAATCGATAATAACTTTAGCTATAATTATGAGAGTGCATTTAAGAGAGACTGGATACAATTAAATGAAGCCGAAACGAAACTAAACATCATAAAAACCGGGGCGTTTTTTACCGCCTTCTTTAACAGGTGTAACGAGGCGGAATTTCTTATCTTGGTGTCCAGCTCTTTTCAACATTCTGGGGACCAGTACAAAAAAGCTCGTAAGGCCAAGGACATAACGCACTTTTTTAGGTTGACATCATGAATGTCGGAGCGCTTAACAAGATTCATACTGAGGTAGTTATAATCAACATTAACATAAGTAAGTCTCTCAATTTCGACATCTTAATTATAGAAGAATATATAATGAATCCCCTATGCTTACTAAAATTTATGGTTTATTCTAACTCTTGACGGTATGATTGTCCGGGTGGAGATACTAACTTAAAAGACTACTGTTTGTGACATTGATGACGTTTCGATAAACTGAGCGGGTATAACATCTTTTACTGCGGTGATACCAAATATAGTACAACACATACTAAATGCTTACCAGCTGGCATTGGTTTCTGGCAAACAAATCCTATCTGCTTAAAGCAGTCTTCGTCATTGATTCTCCACTTCGGAATCCAATTCTCTTTAAAAAGCATATCAGTACACACCCCATCTCCTGAAGGCTCTCCAGGTCCCCACAGTGGTGACTTGGAATCAAACAGAGCATTCGTAACAGTATTCCAAAGCCCAGTATTGACAGTAAGACCACCCACAAAAATTTCTTCCGATTCTTCCATGTACTCATCCATAAACTTTCTAATTGCGTGTAGTTTAAAGGTGTTCTCAAACACGGCGAACCGCCCTCTACGGTTATAGCATTCTAATCGGGCAAGGAACCATTTTTTCTGAGGGGTTATTTGCAGCTGAAAACAAAATTTATCCAAATCACGCCAACCAGGAGGACATGAATTAGGTCCTGCATTTGTAGAAAAAGCCAAATGTTAATATTATACACGAGACTTTGACTTATACAGTAGGGCTTTAATTCGTTCAGTAATTCTAAGGCGTACTTTCTTCAATAATCGAACTTTTGATAATTGGCGATAAAGTATTGGTTATTTTGTCGGCATAATTAGTTACCAAAGCAACGGTATTACCTTTAAGGACAACCCGTTCCTTTGAATTGGAAACTAATAAGAAGTATAGCACAGTGAGTCGTCAGAATTACACGTTGTAATCGATAAAAACTCGGGAATATATGTAATTTCGAGTAATTATAGTACGATCACAATGAACAAATTATCACCAGCCTTCGCATTAGAATTCATTTATAATCGATGTGTAAAGTGAACAGGTCTTTGATATCAGCTGCAGTATATCTCATGTTACTCCATTGCATCTTGTGTTATTTCATTTATCTCATATATCTTTTATCATTTCACTCACGTGGTAACGACACATTAGCGTAGAAGTGCCCTTCAATAGAGTGACCACAACAGGTGTGATAGTCATCTAAGGCAATCCCATTAGACAACAACTCCCCACGGCTTATAAGCAACACCTTTTTGTAATGCGACTGGTAATTGGCAGAGGCATAGAAGAAGTCGCGAGGGAAGCAGTGAAGGTCAGCCAGTGACAGCTGTCGAGTAACACTGTTTGCACAATTCGGCACATCCCCTGGGTAGACAAAGTACATCACATCGGCATTAGAGCTGTTTTTCGTTTGATGAGCTTGCATTGTGAACTGATCAATCCAACCACTGTGAGATGGGACTCGGTCGAATTTGAAGTCTGTAGCATCTTCCTTTACAAAGGCAAATAGCGTCTGTATCACTAAAGCAAAAAAATAATAAAGGCCCAAGTTTGCCAGTTAACTTAAAAAAAAAACAAGATAATGATTGAATTAATGAGCCTACGTTAGATGTAAATGTTTACTTATTATTGATTGTGTGTCTACCAATCCGATTATCCTTATTAACAGTTTTATTCTCACCAAGTCGTTTACATGCCCCATGCATGAATGTAATGTTGTCAATGGCTACATCACCTGACGAAGAAAATCCTCTCACACCCTCCAAGACAATCTAAAAAATGCAACGAGTATATAAATTTGTTATCTTTAACAGCAATTTATGATACTGTCAATCTCTAAGAATGCTTTGATCTGCGCACTGTCCAGCTGTACGCGTTATTCTAAACTGATTTATTATTTATTGGTACCCTTTTTTCAATAGGCAAACAAAAGATGGGTTTTATTGTTCCTAAGCTTAACCTAATAGAAAAGCCTTTTTGTAAAAAAAATAAATATGTATAATTTTAAACAAGGAATAGCCGGTCACCTCCCCCCCCCCCCCCCCTCCCCCTTCGACCCAAGTATAATTATTCTTGGATTTCTGGTGAACGCTGAACTTTAGTACCAAATTGTTTCCAGATCCTCAACGTACCTGGTATGTTGAGAATTTTACCTGGAATCAATTTGGTAACAATTTGGCATGTTAAAACTCGGCTCGGGCAGAATATTCCCCCTAAACCCCCCCCCCCCCCCTACTCCCCCTTCCCCACCCCCACCGACTACCCACCCATACACAGACACACACAGACACACTCTTGTAGGGTTAACAAACAACATACGACATAAACAAATATGTGTAAGATAATATGTTTCAGTCTCTTTTGAAGATGATAACTGAAAAAGGTATAGAACTGTCTTTTACGCTTTGTCTGACGACAAATTTCTGCAGCTGATCTATACCATGAATGCATGTTTAATTTGGAAGATTCTAGATCCTCTCGTCAAACATCTCTTTCGTACTTCCCACGTTTCTTTTCTGTGTGCTCAGTTAATTGCCATACGTCTGAAACATTCTAAGAAAATTCGAAGCAAGTATATTACCTGGTACTCAACAGAAGAATTAAAGAATACAGCGGCCTCAAACCATTGATCGGGATGATTGCCACTTTTGATCCATTCAACTGTTTCACTGTCGTTTGTCTTCATGTAGATTATCAAACTTCCAATAAAACTCCCATACATGTGATACATGATTGACATACAGTTTTCTCCTTCCATTTTAGGGCTTATAAGCCTTACGTTGTCGCCATGTTTACGCGGTGCCGACGAGTCCAAATATGCGTACTTTCCATTACCTAGGACAGTGTATGGTAAGTTGTTTTTGAACAACGCCGTGATTTGTATTCTTTATGTCTAGCGTTTTCAAACAGTTGATTTACTAAAGTCACTGATTAATTATTCGCTGCTTGAAGATACAGCTCTACTGTGGAAAAACGATTCTCAAGCTAATTTTAATTATTAAAATAATTTATGATAAACCCAGCCCACTTCTCGGGGTTTGGGAACCGGATGGAACACTCTTCCGCTTCTCTGATATACATGTAATACTTCAACAGGTTATTAAATTATGGCCGGGTTCTCCTGGAAAAAATATTTTTGAGATCATCGGACCGGTTAATGTTGGAAAAAACTACCGTATAGTCAACACCAGTAAACTTTGAATTTTAAACTGAAGAGGACACAGCTTAGGCTGCACTGGGAACCCTCACATTAATTATGAAAAAAAAAAATGTTGTTTGGTTCTTTTCCGAAGGCCGTGACCATTTTGATTAATTAGGCGCAGTTGTCCCTCTTGAGGAATATTTTTAATGGGGCCGAGTTGTAAAGTTCGGAGTTATATATACATTCCTCGAAGTTTTTTGACCAGCTACCAATAATACAATAACCAGGGATAAAACTCTTAGCCAGATTTCGTGTCGAGTCTGCCGCGTTCAGGGGGTCAAAATAGATTACAATAGGTAACCGGACGACAGCATTTATGCAAGTTCTATCCAAATGGTTCTTTATTTATCAACTAACGGGAACTATCCCAATAAGGAAAGTGCAAGAAATATAACTTTCTTACAGTGCTATGCCCCCTACATCTGTTGCGTATAAAAAATAAATATGCTACACGAATCAAAATGAAATAAGATTTTGTTGGCCGCTTCCAATTCAATCTATGTTAAGAAGAGAAACCTTAATTTAGAACACCTTAAGGGGTAAAAACAGCGTCAGAGTAATCTTCTAACATGAATTTGTTTCTCACTAGATAAACATATAAATATCTTCAAAATAAAACTGAAGTGCCATTAAAATGAGACGGTTTAATTTAAACCAAGAGAGACGAGCTCACCTATACAAAACTGGGGTGTTTGTTTTTGTACATCTCAAATGAACCAATCAGAACGAAAGAAAACTTCACTTCTACCCGAAAAATGTCATCGATTGTTTGCAGTTGGCGCTGAGGGGGGTAGACGTACAAGTTTCTAATTTTGGCGCAAACTAAGCAAAACAGATGTTCAGTTTAATATCTTGCCCAAAAGCGGATTTTGACGGATTTTTTTAGGGCATTTGACTCGGTTTCCTCATGACTTCTTACATGCTCTCATTCTTCTTTGATCCCTTGTCTCTTTACTGCAGTTCCGACGGTTTCGTATTCTTTGCGATAGTCGCCCGCAACCCAATTCAAAATAACTACAGCTTTCAGGGAAGAACGAACAGCAATAAAGAAATCAAACTTTTCAAACTGAAAAGAACTGTTTCGTATAACCCTGGTGTCAGTGGAAAATGCGATTATTTATTTGAAATTATTAAAAGACGTCAAAATATTTCAAGAAAACCACTTCAGTTGACTCACGTAGAAGGCTTTTATGCGCCCCCAAAGGTAGGTTGACTTTTTCCATTTGCTCTTAAACAGCTGTGAAAACAGATACTTAATCTGAAGCATGGTTTAAAGTTTGAAAATTCCTACTCGTACTCCATTAGCTAAGGGTCTATAATATTTCACACGAAAAATTACGCAGGCTTTAAGCTACCTGAGACGTCAGCTTGAGGTCCTGTTCTTGGGCTGGGAGTGCTCCCTGAGTTTATTCTCCAGTTAAACTTTGCTCTTCCTGTGTTGTCATTTTCCCAGCCGCAAAACGTCGAGTCGTCGAAATCACAGTCTAAACCGAGGAAAAAACATAAAAAAAACAACCAGTAGTAAATTCACATGGGGTCTCCTCACAGTGAGTCCCAAACGCCTCGAGGCGAAAGGGACCGGAAGCTAACTATTGAGGCATTAGCGTGGACTTATTACGTCGTACCAGTAGGGAAGATGGTGGGGGGCAAAGCTAATTTTTTTTCAGGAAAGAGGAAAAACACTCAAAAAACAGTCTTTTTATCCAATCATTCTTGTCAACACAATGAAGTATCCCATAAGTGTACGTTAGCCAATGGAATAGAGATTGAGTTCGGGTCTCCAGTCAGTATAAAAAAATGGTTTGTCTTTAATGAAAGCTGGTTCTTTAATAGCTGGTTAAGAAACTACGTGTCAATTAAACACCGCTTACTAATTTACATTTTATATTGAAAATAACTCATGCGTTAGGCGAGCATCACGTACAACTTTAAACAAGGAAATAAATGCACAAAAAAATCTCCTGAAGTAAGATCGTTTAAACGGATTTTGTTCCCGAGACAAACGTTAAATTTGGTTTTGAAAAATCTCACTAGTGTTTGAATCACGTGACGCAAAAAAAGTCAAACCGGGTTTGTTTTCTGCTAATGGCCATTTGCAGCTGTTCTTCCTGGTTTTTCTAGCACGACCGAAGGGATCTCTGCTCGCAGGGCTAGCATTTCCGTTAGTACTCGTCAAGGATAGCTCCCAGCGAAATGCTGTCTTGTTTTCTTTCTTTTTTTTTTCTTTTTAATAAAACACATAAAATGTTAGTGACGTACGGAGTAACGTCGTTTGGTTTTCGACAGCTACGAGCAATTTGTAATAACAGCGAAAGATCTTTCCATTTATTTCTCTTTTTACCAAATGTATTATTTTGCCAGGCTGTAGCTAAAGAATTTAAGCTGGGAGCGTTTTATTGACCTCCACATTTATGGCACGATATTTCACTATTTGGGGGAAATTTGGGTTGCATGCAATAAACTGTTCGTTTGACAGGCGGTTATATATATATATATGTTAAAAATTGGATGTTAATTATTTTTTTCTCAAGTTAAATATTCTCGATGGATTCGCGTGAAATTAGCTGTAACATAAAGTGGAGATGCAACTAGCTAGAACAGTACGGTTTTTAAATGATGGGTAAAAATTTCGGCTTGTTATATTAGCGTTTGTAATATTTCTAACAACCTGTGAGGATAAATAAATTGGATTCTTGAATATAAATATACCAAACGTTTGAGTTGTAATAACGTAGATATTAACGGGCCGAAAAAATTATTAAATATGAAGGATCTCACGAAATTCGTGTTAAAGTAGCTTTTTCGGCAGAAACTCAGCCACGATTATTTTCACTGACAGGATCTAAGATTTGCGTATTAAATAAATGAATAAATAAATTTCCAAAGGATCTAGGAAGAAGAAGACTAGCAACAATTATTATAAGAATAACGACACATTTGAGTTTACAAGACATGTTTCGGTCGTACAACGACCATCTTTAGTTTAAAGTAGAAGTAATTTGAAGTTACATTTGAATTTATAATGTAAGGCTAAACAAATTACTTCTACTCTCAACTGAAGATGGCCGTTGTACGACCGAAACATGTCTTGTAAACTCAAATGTGTCGTTATTCTTATAAAAATTGAATAAATAAATCAATAAATGAATAAATGGGAATTTCAGTGGCACATCTACAGAGTGGCTGTTCGTGTGTATTGTGGAGGGAGGAAAACCGGAGTATCCGGCATCAGTACCTGTCATCAGTCATACCAATAAATTGTTCCGCGGAAGTAAAAGCCTAACATCGACAATTAGGCGAATCACTTCGTTGAATTTCTGTCGGATGAAAACGTTTCGCTTTAGACGTTGTTTTGTTTTGGTCGTGCTTTGGCGGCGCTTCGCTTTACATCACACCTTTTGTTAACATAGTGACGAATACTAACGAAAAGTAATGACTGATACAGAATTGAGCTTCGTCAAAGTCGTCGACTTTGCATGAATAACAAGGAGTTCTACTGACCCAGCTACAGCTGTTAATCGTTTCTGTACACCTTTAAAAACACTGAGAAATATTAACAACCATGCCTTGATTATTTTAGTTTTTCAGTCTGAAACCCTGAAGTTGTCAGGGTTACGGGTTATGAACGAGTTCGGATATAACTGGAACAGCCTTCATACTGTTATTCTCTTACTTACCCAGAGGAAGATGACTGAAACCTATACTTCCTGACAACTGCCTTGGGAAGAAGATAAACAGCGTGGTGCAGGAAATAAGCCAGTTGTTGCACGAAGCCATGTCAACAACCCGCGCTTTCCGTCCTTTTGGCTGCCTAGGAATAAAGTAATGCAATCATTAATGGTTTCACCAATTCTAATAGACTCTGGAACTTAGGTGTAGCAATTGAATATTTATGAGCAAAGTGTGATGAGCTTTTGATTCCGTCGTTTACGCGATTGATTTTGTGTACTAAAAATATAATGATGATTGTTTCTCTATTTAGATTTCAGACACGTCATCATTTTAATGACAAAGGAAAGAAAGGAAAGGCAGTTCAGAGATGCCTATAATAGGTAAAAGATAGATTATGAGTTGTAGTACAGCTGTTATCGTCCAAAAAATAGCTGAATTGTTCACTTTTGTGATAAAAGCATGAAACTTTGCATGATTACTACTAACCACGTAACAAACACTTTCTGATATGGATCCAAGCCAAGTTAAGCTCTGGACTCGAGATCTGCGCATGTTCTGAAATTGCTAACGTGGAAACGAGGCTGAAATCAAATTGCCTTAAAACGAGCCTCTGAGTACAAAAATATACCCGGAACTGATATATTGGTAACATATGTGATATTCTGTGCAAGAAAATAATTAAGGTGTGATCACGTGACCTTTCTTTACAATTTTACGAATTTCGCTTGGGATACCTGTGGTTGAATGTGAAAGATGGAGGCATGACGCTATAATTAACACAAATGAAAGCCCAGTTATGGATCTATTATTTCAATGACAAGGGCTAGCTTTTCACTTGTTTCCTACCCTAAAAAAAACCTAAAATCCACACTGTGCAGGTGCATTTGCCAACCATGCGATGCGTTGCATCACTGCCTTTTTTAATTATCATCTAAAATAACTACATCGTGCTGACTAGAGCCAACCAGCTTGAGGCAGCTGTCCACGGTTGCATTTTGATTATCGGTTTGGTCTCTATCATGTCGCTGTCGTGTTACTAGTTTTCTTCGCAGACAGATCAGCCTTGCAGTCATTTCAGTTACTTGTGTTTATTTTTGGCTGATTAGATCTTTTACAGATCCTGCGTACAGTTGCAGCATTTTCGCTCCCGGCCCTCTGCAGTTTATTATTTAATTATCATCAAAATGATTTTTCACAAAACACGCACTGAACGTTGTGTTGGGTTTGCTGCATTTTTGATATGGATGTTTCTTGATCCTTACTTATTGTTTCACTGTACGACTTTATTCAATTTTAAAATTGAAAATGGAGAGACGAGAAGATGAAGAAGTTTCCGAAGTTTCTCTAATGGGCCATTGTGCTAGATTTTAATTGGAGCTTGTCTTTCTCCAGCTTGTGAGAGCGATCCGCGAGGCTGATTTTTCATTGTATCTCAAAGCTATTAGAGAGTTACTTCCATGGATGTTTGCTCTGGACAGCCATAACCATGTAAGGTGGCTATCTGTGCATTACTGAGACATGTGTGACCTTCCTGTCAAGCATCCAGATGTATGTGCAGAGTCCCATAACGGCTCTTTCAAAGTAAACAAGACGAAGAGATTATTCTCGTCAATCGCCCTAGACCACGTCCACGAGCAAGTCAAGGCCGTCGTGAAAGGCGAAGGAGGTACCATCGAACTGACCGAAAACCCCGCTGCCCTAAGAAGGTGGATGGCCGCTGGTCCAGAGCTTGCACGAATTGTTGAAGAATTCGAGGAAGTAATCTCCGCTAATGAAAGCCAAAATCATCATGAAAGCAAACCAGTCATCCAAAGTGCCTTTGCTAAAAATGTTGCATCCTGGTGTCCTCTTTCAAAGAGCTTGGCAGTCCGTTCCAGGAGGCTGGCAGGATCTTATAGCCCTTCAAACAAAAGACATCATGAATGAAGAGGTTGTGCGGACCGTTAGAACTGCAAGACAGCTAGCCGAGAGCAACAATTTAAAGGGTTCCTCAAAGAAAGACTACAGGAAAAAACAAAGCTTCTAACAGACCCCCTCGAGACGAATAATCTTCCTACATATAACGCTCGAGAAAG
The DNA here is from genome assembly GCF_977016875.1 of Pavona decussata. Classification (NCBI taxonomy): domain Eukaryota; kingdom Metazoa; phylum Cnidaria; class Anthozoa; order Scleractinia; family Agariciidae; genus Pavona; species Pavona decussata. The sequence continues at coordinate 1,859,469 of NW_028145428.1, read as the reverse complement.
GAAAGTCGTGTCGAAAGATAAGGCTAAAATAACGGTGCTGAAGACTCAACAAGACTCTAGACTCTACACTGTCTATCAAAACCGTGACGAAAACGTTGAAGACTTTTGCAAGTTCGAAAATGAAACATGGCCGTCTTCACTGTCGCAGATGGGAGAACTCCGAGGAGGAACCAAAGCTGACCTTGTAAAGTGCTTGTCAGATGCCTCCAGCCAGACAATGGAGCAACTGACTGTAGATGCAGTTATTCTGGATGGAGCCGTTACAGTCCAGACGCTCCAGCCCACAGCTGTAGGCGCATTTGAAGAGTACGTCAATTCCATATTTGCTCCTTAAATCATGAGGCAGCTAGAATATGTGAAGAGGCTTGACATTGTGTGGGACCTCTAAAAAGATGATTCTCTGAAGAAAGCGACGAGAGAGAAGCGAGGATCGGGTCAGAGGAGAAAATTTTTGCTGTCTACCCGAATACCGTCTGACTGAAAGGGATTCTTAAGAGTTGATCAATGAACAATGATGAGCTCTTCAAACTGCTAGCAACCAAGGTGCTTCTGCGGTGTGAAACCAGTAAGTAAACCATGTCATTCATTTTGTTGGCAAAACACTAATTTTTTATATTTACTTTCAAGGTGGTTTTACTACAGCTTCCAGTAGAAGAGACAGTCACATGGCAAAAATGTGCTTACGTCTGAATTCAGGGTTGATATGAGTGCTCTTGTGCCCTGTAATCACAAAGAAGCTGCCCATCTACGAATAAAGATCCGAAACAATAATACCGATGTTGTTGTGCTTGACATTTCCATTGCTCCAACCAGTCTCCTTTTAGGTGAGCTGTAAATATCGTACGGTTCTTCCAAGCAGGTCAGCAACCTTCCAGCGCAGGTCATAGCTACATCTCTGGGTTAAGAGAAAGCATGTGTGTTACCGATGTTTCACTCATTAACAGGGTGCGACACACTTTCATTTCTCAGTGGGAAAGAAAAGAAGACGGCGTGGAATGTGTGGAACGTGTTCGCACAGCTTACTCCTGTTCTTAAAGCACTGCTGATGTTTCCAGAGGATATTGATGATACATGCATGGATGTCATTAACAGATTTGTGATACTCTTATATGACCGCACGAGCAGCTTTTCTCAAGGGGTTTTCCCAAGAAAGACAAGATCCCTTGACAACATCCCTTCCACTCAAGCATCGCTACTGCAACATGTCAAGAGAACTGTGATACAGGGTTGATATGAGTGCTCTTGTGCCCTGTAATCACAAAGAAGCTGCCCATCTACGAATAAAGCTGTGATTTGTGATACTCTTATATGACCGCACGAGCAGCTTTTCTCAAGAGCTTTTCTCAAGAAAGACAAGATCCCTTGACAACATCCCTCCCACTCAAGCATCGCTACTGCAACATGTCGAGAGAGCTGCCTTCCAAGGTGGTTTTGTATGGGGCCAGACCCTGTTAAAGCAGCCTATATTACCATATCCATCTAGATGGGGATGGCAGCTTGAAAGTAGTCCGGCTATGAGCTCATTTGGTGTGGTTGTAAAGCTAGTTCTCGAGGACGCTGCGAATGCCAGAAAGCCAATGTGACCTGCACTGGATTATGCAACTGTGTATGCAACTGCAAAAAACGTTAAAGTTGGCTCTTGGTTCATATTTCTCACCGAGAGCATTTCTGTAGTTAAGCAGTTTTGACCAGCTATCTCAGCAGCAGCGATCTCTATTGACCGCCACCTAGAGCATTTCATCGACCCTCAGGGAGTAGGAGAAGCTATGTGAAGGTATACAGAATTACTGTGTTTCTTTAGCAGTTACGTAATTAAGCAAATCTAAAATGCAATGTGAGCATGATGTATCAATAATGCAAGGGAAGATTTAAGGGGCTTTTCAAGGTTGGAAACAATGTAAAAATCTGTCTCGTCATTAAAATATTAGAACCATAACTGGGATTTCATTTGTGTCAATTATAGCGTATTGCCTCCATCTTTGACATTCCACCACAGGTAACTTAAGCGAAAATCGTAAAATTGTAAAGAAAGGTCACGCGATCACATCTTAATAATTTTCTAGCACAGAATACCACATATGTTACCAATTTATCAGTTCTGTGTTTATTTTTTTATTCGGAGGCTCGTTTTAATGCAATTTGATTCCAGCCTCGTTTTCATGTTGGCAATTTCAGGACATGCGCAGATTACAAGTCCAGAGCTTAACTTAGCTTGGATCCATATCAGAAATTGTTTGTTACGTGGTTAGTAGTAATCATGCAAAGTTTCATGCTTTTATCACAAAAATGAACAATTTTGGACGATAGCAGCTAGACTATTGAACTAAGTCTAGGATTGAGGCTATAATGAAATGAATTCAAAAAGCAGGTTTTTTTTGTTGTATTTTTTTTTTATTTTTTCAATTGAAATTTTCAAGTAACTTGAATCTTGCTCGTGCGGATATTCCTACAAACTAAGGAAACCTGCTTTATAAAAGTAAAATAAAAGGGGATATGTCCGAAGGGCACACTTTCCAAAGATCTTTTAGTGTGCATCAAGTAATTGAACTTTACAAAATTTGAGCTCGGTTTTAATCAACGACAGTTAAAACATTCCAAATTATTGCTCAGCAATTCCAAGCGTTACCATCCCCCCTCCCCCAGGGCATTTGTCATTTTATCTTTGGAAAACTGCAAATCGGCCCCCAAGGTAGGTTAGCTAGTTTATCCAAAAAGCCCACAGCATAGTTTCAATACTTCAACGAAAAATAGGCACCCAGTAGGTGTAAGCGACTACTGCTGCTGAAATGGAAATACCCGGAAGACAGCTTGTGCTCGGGAACTTCATTTGGCAACTGTCCTGAACTTTAAAAAGAAAACGCAAAAACTGTGACTTGCAAAAGCAACATATGACCTAACGATATAGATTTGATTCTTTGCATCACAAGAAAAAACAAACTAATGAACAAAATTTACAGTGACTTCAGTTCTAAAATTGTTATATTTGTTTCATTTGCAAATTGTAAATGTTTACACGTCGTTTTCCCAGACGCGAATATAGCTAATTAATGTAATAACTTAGGTCATAATAGAGATTCTGTTGATCTGATTTGCCGAGGATTACGTCATATCTAACGAAAAACGCAAAAACTGTGACTTGCAAAAGCAACATATAAACTATCTAGATTTGACTCTTTGCATCACAAGGAAATACAATGACCGATCTGGAAAGAACAAACTAATCAAAAAAATTAACAATGACTTCAGTTCTAAAATTGTTACATTTTTTTAAATTTAAAAATTGTAAATGTTTACACGCTGCTTTCTCAGACGCAAGTATAGCTAATTAGTGTTATAACTCGGGTGATTATAGAGATTCTGTAGATCTGATTGGTCAAGGATTGCGTCATATCCTACATAATCACCTCGCGCAAGGTGATTATAGCGAGAGCACTAATTTTCAAAAAGGCCGCTTAGCGATTTGTTGATGTTTCTAGGAAGAAGTAAATAGGATGAAAGAAAATGCAATTCCGAAAGGTACTAAAGATGCAGCTAAGTCCGGGGTGACACTTTTCGAAGGCAAGATATGAAAATTTTGCTAAGCTTCATCTACCGTCGTTCAAGAGAGTCAGTGGACATAGATCAGCTTTAGCACGTTTTCGCTGATTTCCAACGGAAAGTATCAGAGGCCACACTGTGGTCTCTTATAGTCTAAAATGATAAAGCCCTCTATAATTGAAAGGCGTAAACATTACTCATTTCCGATATTTGTTATCGAAAAATATTCTGATGCGATTGCGGTGAACCAAGAAAACAGTTGACAGAATTACGCTGAAAAAACGAATTGTGCTAGGACAACATACAAATATGTCCCTTCTTCGACGAATATAGTCGACGTAATACATGAATAGATGCTTACCCGTCTGGTGATTCACTTATTGTTTGTCTCAGATTATCGATGTTTGACCATATATCGCCATTTACCTTTGCTATAAATTACACAAGTAATATGCGCTTGATACCTGAATGTTTAGCGCAACTTGGATCTCCCACTCTATGAGTAAAAAGAATTGCCAACTCACCATTTTATCAACAAACAACATGATCGCACTTCTCTCCTTGTGTCTGGAGACAATTCAATGAAAAGGAATTATGAATTCACTACAGACCACTATCGGTTCAGCTGACAAAGTTCTACAGTCTTTTACAAGTCAGTGTAGTAGGTGCAGTAGGTGTGTGGATGTTTGAAACATCCAGTGGCCATGAAATGTTAACACAACCAAAGTTCCTTTGCAGTTTGCGTCACAAACGTCAAAAAACAAAAACAAAATCATGCGTTCTAGAGTCACATTTCTATCACACCATGCACAATAAGATTCAAACATTCTCTGTCTAAACGTTCTTTGTGTTTAAATTTTTCCAACAACTTTTTCTCAAAAGTTTTGGCTCAGAAAGGCAGCATCACAATCGCTTGCTTGAAAAGAACTGCAATGTTATCTAACATACAACCAGACTCTTTATCGGATGTCTAATAATTGTTTAACATTATGTACTGAATTGGCAGCACTCTGAAATAGCACAAAAAGCAACTCTGAAAATCCGCTTCTAAGCAACAGTTTAGGCAAGTGTGAAAAACACATACTCTGTCTGACTTAATTTAAAACTTTCTTCCTACTTTACATCGATATCCCTTAAAAAAGCGGTGTGAGTGTCTGTCTCTGCCAATCAGTGTAAGAGTGTTAGTATGTATTGCCATGTTGTACTTCCGCTATCAACATTTAATTTACTTTCGTTTACGCGGCTCGCTAGCATTATTAGCTTCTTATTTATTTCAGGGAATCGGTAAGCTTCAATTAGTTAATTCGTTTGTAATTAACGTTACGTTTTCTTATGGGTACAATAAGTGTTGTTGTCGTCGTGAAATCTCCAAATTTCTCACCTTGCCGAGGTGAGAATATTAAAGATATTGAAGAATATTGAAAACAAAGAACATTTACCAGCCTAATTAAATAAATTGATAAGGGAACTGGCAACGTCAAAAATTGATAAAGAGCGCCACTTAGATTAATCTGTAAAATGACCCACACTTAAAGATCTAACCACTCCTCTAATCAACAAATCAGTTTTTTCTAACCTCTGTTTACTGCAATAATGAAGTTTGCAAGAATGCTCAAACAACTTAAGTAAATGAACAAGGTCTCAATGGTACCACTTTAAACGTTTAAAAATGTATGAAAGAACCGGACTTATATTAGTAATATACAATGAACTGCTAAGTTACCAAATACTGTTTCTCGTCACTCAAGAATTTGGCGCCGTTGCAACTCCTTCCAATTTTTTCCACAAATAAACAGATTATGAACATAGTCAAAGCCAAAAGATCGCTCGATCTTTATTTCTCTAATGATATTCGAAACTGGAAGCTGAAAGCATTAACTTTAAACCTAATGTATTGAAGTTAAGACTAAACAGGATGGTGTCACGAGATTTTGCCACCTCTGTTTATGCAAACCATGTGTACTTTGCTCATATGCCTTGAAATCTACTTCACTGGTTTACTTTGTTTCTCTCAAATCTCAAATACTCTTACAATCTTCCAATAAATCTTTCTAGGAAAAGATTTCCGCAAAGCGCCATAATTAATTATACATGCATCACCTGACTGTCATACTAACCCTCTTCCAAAATGGCCAGCATGAATAGAGTTTGAGTCGCAAAATGTATACATAATAAATGTTGGGGCTCTATAAGGAAATCTTGCCCTTTTTTGTAGACTGAGTCTTTCACCCAGTGAGTGATTTCCGTCTGAGAAACAGTAGTTTTGGTCTGACTGAGGGTTTCAATCCAGCAAATACAAGAGATCGTTTCTTATTGGAAAACTCTTGCAAAGTCTATGGACAATTTTTCAGTTTTCTTACCTATATACCTCCCTGAAATTTTGGCTTCCTCATTTTCTGAGACGAAAAGGCAAAAGCAAAATCAAGATCTCATACCTCTCTCGCGGAACTTCTGTAATAAACTTCCAATACTGATTTCTGCACACACTCGAAATAGCACGACACGAAACGCCTCTGGCTTGAATACGAATATTACCAAACTGATGTCATCAGTAGCCAATGATCACACGCACGTAAGACCAAATTATCTCCAACCAATGACCTGCAGTCGCCAATACCCACTTCCGGCCCCAACGACGTTTTTCCCTATACCAACCTATGATCATCGAGATTTTTTCTGGTATACAAACTGTAAATTCCCACTGTAATTACCTTCTGCGCTTTAACAAGGGGACTACAATGATGACCTCTGGATCAACTCTCATCGATTCGATGACACGATAAATCGGAACAGCATTCAAAATCCGTGGAGCCACTAATCCAATTTGTGAAAAGATCAATTTCTGATATGCGTTAGTCATTAAACTATCAGCCCGTGAACGGAAACGTGCCCAAAAAAACTAGCACCAAAACACAGCTTCGTGGTGCGAGAATGTTAGAATTTCAGTGATTTTCGGCAGACGCTCCAGTAAAATTAATCATTTAACTGAACAAATCGTCGCTACGCATATTCAATACTATTATGTCTAAGCTACAATTTAATGCAAACAGAGTTTTGTTAAGCTGAGATATGACCTTAGCTAGAACACACTCATAAGAAGCAGTAATTTTCCAGGTGTACAAGACACAAGCCGCGTTTGCTTCAGGGTCGGGGCATGATTAGCGCGCCTAGACTGAATTTCACCGGGATTCAGCGTTTTATTTCTTCTGGCATTTAACAGTATAAACAAGGACTTAGCGGAAGATATGAACTCTAAGATCAGATTTACTTCAAACAGTGTTATTAAACGTGAAGCATTCAATACGCAAGTGCCATTGATATCATCAGTTTTCTGCATAATAATACGTGGATTCCACACACGCTAGACGAAATACATTTCCATGACTGATCTTACTTACTGTTAATTTTAAAACAGCACTCTGTGTATTTGCGCAACGCGTACTTGAAAATGACCGAACTATCAGACGCCACAAAACTTAATATTGCGAGATTTACGATTTCAAAAGAGCTTTCTCAGTTTCTTGTGAAGCTTTGTTCGAATAGACAAAGGAACGTCATTCCACCGAGTACCGTCCAATAATAGAAGGAAAAAAATTCAGTAATATTGCCAGAATATTTGAAATGGAGCCTGAGGAATGTGTAACAGTTCGGCGGAGGCGCTATGAGTAGCATAATTATGTTGCTCAGATATAAAGGGGATCGAAACATTTGATGATTTGATGTCGTAAATATGATTGTAAAGTAAAAGACAAGTATATAATTTAATTCAAAAGACGAAGATTAACATAGCGATGGGGCCGGATATGGTCGTGAATAGAAACATCATTAATTATTCGTGCTACCTTATATTGTAGTCTCACAACTTCATAAGGCGGATTTTCATTGAGTTATTACCCCACAGTACGCAACCATAATACAACCATGAAATATTAGAAGCATTTAAAACAACTGACAAAGTCGCTATGAAGATCCATCAGTCCGCGGACAGGCAAATTCTTTGGATGTAAATAGAGAACCGTGCATGCGCAGAGAGGCAAACAGTCTCAAAATGTCGGTGCCTGGCTTACCCTATGTTCATATCTGCTTTACTAAAGTAGTTCAATTCTTGCCAGAAAGCAAGTTCTCTCAACTTTTCTTTCTGATAGAGAGTGTTTGATAAGCAGCGAGGGAAGGTCGATTTCCGAGTTTAACGGTCCGTACAAAAATAGCCGTTCAATTTAAAATCTCTCGAGAACAATGCTGGAATTTCAAAGTTATTTAACACGAAAAGGCAGTAAATTGAAACCGACAGGTGTAATCTGCGTGAAATGGTCATGAAGCAAGTCCCTTAAAATTTACTGTTAGGTGAAGAGAATTCAGGTAAAGGGATCCTAACTTTCAAATGCTAGAATGTTGATATGCAACCAAAGAAAGATTCCAAAGTTTAGCCTATTGCAAGTTATTAGTTCGTTTCCTCCATACCCTCCACCGTCTATTTTCAAATCAATTTAAAAGCGTACCAATATTTTGGATATTGTTCGCTCTGTGAAGTATTTATTGTAAAGCCAGCGAACGGAATGTATACCATACCAGCGGATACCATATCGATACACGAATGGAAGATATCATTCGATCCATGGCGAGATCGAGTTGTTAATCAAGGTTCCTGGGTGAATGATTTTTCCATACCGAGTATGTTGCTGCTTCCTCGATGGGTGTAGACAAAACCTGGACCCCCCCCCCCCCCCCCTCCCCGTCCTTCTGGACCCCTTTCTGGACCCCCTTTTGGACCCCCTTCTGGACCCCTCAAAATTTCTGAATACAAAAGAAAATTTTAGTAAAAACATTACACTTACTGCTTGGTATCCACGAAGGTTTCTTCGATTCATCGTGTAGCTTAAAAACGCTTTACTACCGTCTCTAAAGTTCGTAGTTTCACAGGTAATTCTCCAGTGAAATTGAAATTCGTTCTTGACAGGCGCCTACTTCAGTAATTGCCTCCGAAATCGTCCCATAACTGTCGAGCCGATCTCCGGCCAGTTTGTTCCGCCATCTTGATTTTTCCGCTGACCAGCTAGTACCTCGTACTGGCATTTGTCAAAAGACCCGAAAATCGGGTCCCAGGCTGGAGGGAGGAACGCCAGGTTTAGCATCGAATCTTTCCCCCAGAAAAGAAAAAGTCAACGTCTTTGTAAAACTTACACTGTAAAATTACAGTTAACGTACATAGTAATGTGTTATGAGTAACGAGTCCGTGGCTCATTACTATAAACAATAGAAACCTATCTGAAATGAAGATGTGATCATCGCAGTTGACTCGCAGTTAGTGCACTCCTACTCGGGGTGTAAGCCTAAATCACATGACGATTAAGTAACTAATTACACTGCCATTCTTTTTAGCCTTGCTCTCGTAGAGCATATTCTTCAGCTGATATTTTTTCATGCCATATGGGTATTCATCCATACCAAAACTGCTGATCTTTCTGTTCTAAGAAAGTGAAGAAAAAGAAAACAGACCTCCATGATCCGTACAATTTGTTTTACCTGTTCCGGCACTAACCTTGGTGGATGGCGCCGAAAGGAAAAGCATTCGCGCCAGTATGTGCGGAATGAGCATGGATCCGAACTTTCCTTTCTCTGCTTTTTAGGCACGCAGGTTACCCTGTTCACACAACACTGGTACAGTATGTTTGCAACTGGTATGAAAACAGAACTGGTCAAGGTGTTTACACGGTGCTGGTCCAAAAATTGCACCCATCTTGCAGAATAGGTGCCCTGAGTGAAACCTGTCCGAGTATTGGTATGGGGTAGCGTAAGGCCTATTCATGCAGATTTTTGCGGGTCCAAAATCGGTTCATGCAATTTCAAAGGGGACTGAGTATCCATTGAAAAACAAAAGGGAATACTGACAGTAACAGCAAAAATAAGTTTATTTCAACTCATAAATGTGAAATACAGGGCTGCGATCGTCAAGGTAACGGCTCATTCGTACTGGTAAGCGGAAAAAATAAAATGGCGGGAGATCGGCTTGACAGTTATGGGACGATTTCGGAGGCAATTACTGGAGTAGGCGGCTGTCAAGAACGAATTTCAACTTCACTAGAGAATTACCTGTGAAACTAAGAACTTTAAAGACGGTAGTGAAGCTTTTTTACGCTGCACGATGAATCGAAGAAACCTTCGTGGATACCAAGCAGTAAGTGTTATGCTTTTACTTAAAATTTTCTTATGTATTTTAATAATTTTATTTTATTTTTTATTTTTTTCCGAAAATTTGAGGGGTCCAGAAGGGGGACCAGAAAGGAGTCCACGAAGGAGGTCCAGAAGGAGTTGGGGGGGGGGGGGGTCCAGGTTTTGTCTACACCCTTCCTCGATAATTTCAAAAACCTGTTGATCTACTATTGATCGAAGATGAAGGAAACAAGCTAATGGGACAAATGTAAAAAACATAGCAAAATGCCATTTGCTGATTTCATTTTCTAAATGCTAAGTTTTTTTTTTTTTTTTTCAATTTTTTTGCATAACACGGCTGCAAAATACTGATTGTCTTATTTTTAATGCTTTGCCCTCACATTTTTAAAAGCTATTAAAATACTTTTAGATCAAGACAGTTTAATAAATCTAAGAGCGGGCTGAGTTGATTAGCAATGATTGAGAGCCACCTATATGACACATTTTCTGTGATTTAGCGTAGTATATTTTATCGCCATTTGAGGGCTGTACAGTTTTATTAAAGCTATTGAACATACGTACATTTTTCGAACCACATTCTTTTGTAAATTTCATGCAAAGGTTGAGGCTCCTTATCTGTATATTTGGAAGCACCGCCAGGGTCTTGCAACAGTCTGGCCGCACGATTTTGTTTTATGTTAAGTAAGACCAATTCTTTCAACAGGAAGTATCACTTTTAAATAGTGTACATATATTTTTGTACTCCCATTTTTCCCATTTTACTGTTTTGTTTTTGCTGTTTTGCTACTTTGGAAGAATTATATGGAAAAATCAATAAGAGAGCCTACTAGGTAAGTAAAAATGACCTCTAATCTTCAAAACTGACTTGGCCAATTCCAATTTTTTCAAGTTCCTCCTGTGTCAGTATTGTAGAGAAGTCGCCAAAAACTGCTTATAGTTTGTTCTTCCCCGGATAAATCTCTTAAAATTTTCTTCCAGGTGCTCTAACAACAATTTCATGTTAGAAAGAGGGTTCTTTGTGGAATATTTGAGCCATTTTGACGAAAATATAGTAAAATCGCCGTGACAGAGCCCCTTTAACTAAAAATATTATTCATTTCTCACGTTGCAATTCGAAGAAATATTTCTGTTCCGTCATTCTCTGTCGGCCCCTGCGTTAAACCGGTTGCTGTTCCTGGACTGCAAGTTAAATTGCCTTTTTTGGTTCATCCTAACACCATCCTTGCATGAAAGGTGTTGTCAAAATTTTAAATGGAAGTTTGCTTAAGTCATGCCTCACACTTTTTAAGAGGGTCTGGAAGGGGTCCCCCTGTGTAATATTATTTTCCCTTTATTTTTAGCGTTTACTATTAAATTCGTCAATATTCTGATTTTAATTGTTTCCAGGAAAAAATACTACTAAGTGTCAGTTGGAGGGTTTATCGCAAGAAAAATAGTTATTTAGCATTGTATTCTCTGGCTCTTGGTAAAACACCGAGTCTCAAAATAAACCGAGATTTTAAGCTCGCGCCAGATTGAAACGTCGCAATACACTTGGAAAAAGTTCTCATCTTTGAAGGCCTAACGAATACTGCCGGTGAAAACTTCGCGATTTATGTAAATTTAACAGGGCTGCCATTTATTTAATAATTATATTGATTTCTGCTGATAATGATATCCCATGAAAAAAAATAAAGCAACTAAACGTAGCCAAGGGTATAACAATCGGTAATAAATTAACTTTGTGGATATCATTCTGATATTAAACTAAGCTCACCCCTTTATTCGGGATCACATCAACTGACAAATGACGGCGTCCATTCTGTTACTGTGCTGAAGACATTTTTTAGTTTTTTTTTTTTTATTTGTATCAAATTTAATGTTACAATGGATTTTTTTTTACTGTTAGATGTTAAAGAGTCCAAAATTTAACTGGATAAGGGTGTTAAATTCTAAAGAAACTGTGGTGATGCGTCGGTGGGGAGTAGAAACGAATGTTTGGTTCATCTACAGAGTTGATAACTAAAGGTAATTTGGCCACCGTAAAGAGATTAGAGTGCTGACGATTCAAGCGTTAGCCCTTCGTCAGAGCAACCTGACGAAGGGCTGAGGCTTGATGAAACGTCAGCACCCGAATCTCTTTACAGTGGCCAAATTACCTTTAGTTATCAACACAGTAGATGAACCAAACATAAAATTCAACTGGTCGATGTTACAAAGCCAAAAATTTATATGTTAAGTGTAATCAAGGTACCCATTTCCGGTCCTATCCACATTGCAACATTACTTACTATTCGCTAGGAGAATAAGGCAAACCATAGACTAACTTATGTTGCTTAATTCATGAGATGCTTTGAATGTTGCTCCAAAACTAAGGCTGACCTAAGGAGTGACAAACCATAACTGCTTGTGGCTAATTGTGCATAAGAAATAATTTGTTAAAGAAAACTATTATTATAAAATAGTTATGTAACGATGCACAAGGGTTCGCTCGGCCATAATCCTTAAAAATATTTTTCCTATGATTTGTCACCTCCTCATTTTTTTCATTATTTTTTCTTATACTCCATTACTGTTTTTTTTTTTTCTTTTTTTGTTTTTTGTTTTTGTTTTTTAATTATTCAATATGAATATCAAGGTGGCATTCCAAATGCTTGATATAAACTATTGCACTTGGGGTACGAATTTTTGTTTTAGTGACGGTGTGGAACTAGTAATCGGAAGGTCTTATGTTCGACTCCTGATAGGAGCACTCAGATTTCCTATTTCCGAGTATGTCGGTGTCACTCACTGAAAAAAACAAACATTTTTTCCTTACCTTATTACGTGCCATTGACAAGAATATTTCTCCCAAATCAACTGGGTGCGTCTAGGCTTGGTAGCGTGATACGAAACTATCACTTTGAATGCGTAACAACACTGATTCAAGACGTTTTGTAAGCTGAGCCGAACAAGACATATATTTGTGAGAAAATTCAAAATGAACAAACATGTGCCTTCCATTTATTTAATATGAACCCTCAATGCTAATTTGCCTCTCGTTTTCTCGTCAAATGCCATGACTTTGAGTCTTTTCAGTTTACTCAGCCTCATCTCTGTTATTATACGGACGCCTTTTGAAATTAAATTTCCACTGTGTTCCCCATTTTAATTGGAAATTTGTCAAAAGGCAAACACAGGTGCTAGCTAAACTTAAAACAACCCTAAGCAAGCGCGATTTGTCGTTAGATAACAAGTCCTTGTTGTTATACAATATTGGAAGGCTTACATCTGTTTAAACACCAACCCTGTAAAATATCCGGAAAAAGTAAATTCTACCCTGTTTACCCAGTAAAATTCATCTGATTGCATTAGTGTCACGGATATCATGTTTTTCTACCCTAAGTGTTATTAGTACCAGCATTTTTTTCTCTTTAGGTTTTTTTTTTTTTTTTAACTTTTTTTTTTTCGGTTTCGATTTTTTGTGTGGAGGTTTTTTTTTTTCAGTAATTGGCATTTGAATGTATTTCCTTCATTTTGCTCTACCTGCTTCCGGATCTGACAAAAACAATCATTGAGGATTTAACGAAGGGGTGACATAAACACCAATTTTAAAAACAATACCAGTTCATTTATAAATGCTTGATTACGCCTGTTCGTTTATTTCTTTATTTTTTAGGGCCCAAAACACGACAGCAGCAAACGTACAGTAGAGAAGATAAACTTTTGTTTTTGTTTTGTTTTAATAATTCCGCTTGTTGCTTCATTCAACGTTTTCGTAACATGAAACAAACAGCAAGGAATATTCGTCCTAAGTGAATAAGTCATATTATTAAAAACTGGATCATTGTATAATGCAATTCAAGCGATTTGATTGGCTTAGCGGCCATGGTATATGAGCCATTATACCATCCCGAGAAATAGAGACCATTAAATTGTCTTTTAATTGTACTTGCAAAGCGAAATCTGCAAAATCTAGCAATATTTCTTGATTGTTTTTAATAAAACAATTATTCCACTCACGCTTGTTCAATATGAGCTGATTATAGCCAACTCGGCTCTACGCGCCTATATCATCTCATATCCAACGCGCAATCGTGGAATAATTGTTGATTATCACATTATTTTTTCAGTGCTCGCAACAATTCATTCCAGGTCATTAATAATTCTTTATTTCCCATTCCTTCGGTGTTCAGTTGGTCTCGCCGTCATTCACTCATTTTTTTTGCGCTTGTACAAAAAAGTTCATTAGCTCCCTCGGCGTTCGTGCACTGTTCGTCCAGCTTTTGTTGGTGTTGCTATTTTCAATACTCTACTTGAGGGGCAGTGCGGTCATTTAATTGCCCTGCCTGAATTTGATTAATTTCCTGAGTCGATTCTCTCTGTTGATTCATTTGATGGAAATGCTAAATAAAGGCATATATCGCATCGCGACATCAATGGCAAAATGCCACAGCCTTGTCTAACCTGCACGTGAATCATACACGAAGACAATAGCATTTTACAACCTGCCTGTCGATGCACAATGATGTCCATTCTTGTTTGCCATGATCTCTCAACCGAGTCACAATCAGTTGTCATATCAGGAAACACAGCCGACGGTAACGTCTTATCGATATAAACACCGAAATCTTCTTGGAATTTGAAACATTGCCCTGCACGTGATTAAAACACTTTTAAGGGACCTTTTAAGTCCTTGCCATCAATGTTTGATTCCTTGAAGCTCGTCAGGTGAGATTATTTTATTCAGAATTGATGCCAGTTTGCTCATGAAGTTCCTGTAGAACGAAGTAGACATTAGCAGATGGAACGATATCGAGACATTGAAACTGTTTCAACTTTAAAATGAAACATGATAATCCTCGTGCTGGGATATAATTTACAGTATCTTGTTCCTGTCAAGTGAGTGTCAAGTAAAAGTTATCAAAAATTGCATCTGAAGAACTTTTCTCGCAGTCCTCGATAAACCTGAATTAAGACAAAGCACCCGTTTAAGTAAACTTGTCTTATTGCAACATGAGGCTCTCTGTGAAAAGATACTCCCAGCCCAACAGACTGAGTGCTCTTTTCAAAGGAAGACGGACGTCTGCAACTGAGAAGCAACCAACAGATGATCAAAAAAACGATTTGTTTAGCCCTGATGGTGGTATGAAAGAGGAGGTAAGTTTCTATCATAACGCAAGAAAAATACGCGAGGCCGAATATCTGAGAGTTTTGAACCATATTCTTCAAGAGCAAGTGATCAACACAACACAAGTTTACAGCATTTCTGGGCACACAATAAGAATTGAAGTTCTTGAAGACAGGGAATTATAAAAGCCCTTCGGTGCATTCCGGATCGTGAGATTATGAAACGTGTTTATACTTAACAATTAGATTATGAGCTCGAGATTTCTATCGCGTGATAGTTGATGAGGGCGAAGCCCGAATCAACTATCACGCGATAGAAATCGAGAGCGAATAATCTAATTGTTTTAGTATTAATCTACTAGTCGTTCAAAACTAAACAAGCAAATTATTTATTTCCTCATCGCAGACACTTTGAAAACGCGAAGAGGCGGCCGCCATTTTGTTGAAAATCGCTACTCACTATCTATCACAGAATAGATAGCGAGTAGCGTAGCCAATCAGAGAACGGCATTCGTGATAGAACACTAGCAGATTTATACTAATCCTGGTTATACTCCGTCTGGAAAATCTAAAGTCTAAGTAGTGGCACAGACAATTGCAACAAGTTAACCGAATGCAAAGACACTGAACGACCTACATAGCTGCATCATCGCTTATCAGGAGAACATCCAGATATACTTGTACCTTACGTTAACTGAGCGGCAGATGTAATTCTGCTAACAAACCTAACAATTATTTTAAACTGGTCCGTTTGCACGCTGAAGACAGCCCACGGACTAGGAAACTTGCACACCCAAGGAATGTTCAAAAGCGAATTTAGGAAGTTCCTTGCAACAAGAACTTATGGTTTGCAGCTACAAGAATGCTACAAGACTGAAGTATCTTACCAGTGACGTTGTTAATAATGCTTATAGGGTAAAGAAAAGCTGATCCTCTCATGTATTTTTAACATTACTATTAGAATAAGAGCGTTTGTACATATTTGTTTAATGTTGGTAAAACCACCCCAGGCTGTAGATAAATGTCATTGAAACAACAATACATTAACTCCAATTTGCTGATCATTTTTTAATGTCTTTCTATGTATTTCGTTTCAGGATTAGCCTGGAAGAACTTTAAAATAGTATCTCCAGTGTGTTAAGGCCCTGGAGTTTAAACAACATTTCTTTAACACTCAGAAGAGGTAGTTGTTTATTAACCTTGCGGGGATAAGTTACCGACATCAATAAGGTGGCCTTCATGCTCGAGATATTAGGACGATACTCACGCTCTTTGTTACCTGTTCCCAACGGTACCAATATAACATTTACTTGGAAGAAAAGCAAAATCGAGCACCACCATAGCAAAGAAATACTGAGTATAGATTTCATTTGAATCACCACATTAAGGATTCCTTCTTACATGGCCATGGGCTCCTGTTTGGTTTGCATTATTGCGTGGCTCAAGTACTTTATTTTAATTTCTTTCCTGTTTTGCTTTCCTCAGCTTTCGTCATAGTCATTAAAGCACTCTTGCCATGTATTGGGTCTATATCAAACCCCTTTTTGGAATTTTTTAGTGCTTTCGCTTTATGAAATGTCGGCAATGGAGATTTGGTCATTTTGCTGAGGGAAAACAGTTTTGTACAGACAAATCAAAAGGTATCAGTTCCTAAATAGCAGAAAAAATATCTCTTTCTGATCCCCCCTCCTGCCAAGCCCAGGTACGTACCTGCTAAGGTACTGTCTAAAAGTTTGCCGATTTCAATGACACTTTAGAATTCAGCCGTAGAATTCAAATATTAAAAGCACGTTTGCCCACTGATGAAGATGTTATTATCGTTTCCCTGAGGCTCTTTCAGTGATACAACACGGACATACACTTCGTTAAAGAAAATCATTACAGTAACAGAGCCTTCAGTGAACTTAAATTTTTGGCGATTTCTCTCCTTTTTTTTTTTTTTTCTTCAGTTTTTCTTTGAGAATGATATGATATGATATGGATGATATGGCTGTGCGCATGCGTAAGGTACTGGCCTGGCCGTGGGAGTGTGTCACTTGCTTTAATTGATTGTCTTATTTATTTTACTGACAAACCGATGGCCGTAAAGACCCGGCGATCCACCTTCTCAGCGCATGCCGTGGGAGAACTCCTGTGCGGTTCCCAGCCAACAGCTACCACATGTGTGCTGTGGAGCGTTCGCTTAAAGGGACACAGTCACCTCGTGCACATGCGCATTAGATACCATTTCTTAGCTGATTTGCATATCCCACTTCATCCTCAAGTCTCGCACAGAGAGGCGCATCCTTTGAAAAATCTAAACAAACCTTGTCGAGTCGAAGTGTTTGCCAGTCAAAATTATTGTGGTGATTATAGACCTAATGTTATATTAAAACACTCATTTTCTTGATACCATGGAGAATTTACTGATCAATGGACTTGTCCAGGGAAAGCCAAACGTCAACGAATACCTATGAAGTCGAAGAATCATTTAATTGTTTATTTCGGTATCCGGTCGTGTGAAAAATTATCTTAGCTGTTTCTGCGTTTCACAGTGTTTGCATAAGAAGCAAATTGATTTCAAATATTAGCGAATCGCCTGAACTGCAGTGTAGCGAAACGACTTTGTAGCGAAACTACCGCTAAGCTTTATTTATTTCTGCTTTCAATCATATATTTTGCGTTTATTATAATTTCGTTTCCACAACTTCTCCGTTATCTAAATTTAGGAACCAAACCCATGTCACTACAAGAACGCTTGCTCGACTCGTAGAAAACAAGGTTCTAATAGAGGTTTTCCTTGTCGAGGAGATGATCGACTGGCGGTGTACCGAAGCTTGTCTTCGTCTGAGCTCCAAACCAAGCAGCTAATAATGACGCGAAGTTCGAATCGTTTACGAAGATTCCCTGCGCGGACGAAGCTTTCGCCAGGTAGAGAAAATGCGATTTTCAAATATATATAATGGAGATTTGTTCTCCAGTGTTTTTGATTGATTTCTCTCGTTATATTGGCCAACACAGCCGATTTCTTCCGCCCAGCGCCTTCACGTTTCCCACCTCTTCTTTTCATGTTCCGTTGGAGACGCGATCCACACTTTTTTTAACCAAATATGATAAAATAATACCATAGGATGAGCAAAAGCATACTCAGAAACAGATTTCCAGTGAAAGATTGAAAATCCAATAAAACACTGGGAAGATTGAAGCGGATTTAGGTGTATTCGACGCGTACTTTTGATTTCTGTTGAGGTGGACGTTTTTCAAAATTGACCAAACTAGTGTCCAGGTCAGCGTGGTCACAAAGGTGACTGTGGGCGCTTTCCATTCGACCAAAAATTCCGGAATGAAATTTCGAGTATTCCATGTGACGAATGGAACAGTATTTTTCGGTTGGTTTCAACCAAGCCGTCCCAGTCCATCACGTACCAATTTTCGCGCGAAAATACCAAATAAACAGGGGGATCAAAATATGGCGGACTCTTTGTCTATTTTACTTGCTTTAGAGTTGCTCGACGACTATGAAGTTGAAATAAGCGAAGTGTTGGACGAGGACGACGACATAACGCTGTTCAGTGTGGGTAGTTCCTACATGCGTAGGAATTTACAGTCAACCCAGGTCACGCGTGAACGATATTTTTGAAATTTGAACGGAATTTTGAAATTTGCATGTCAGTTTTGAAAATCGTCAACGAGATTGCAGAGTTCCCGTATAAATTTCCCTAGCTTATTGACGGTATAAAGCTATGAGTTTTTCTTTACATTGCAAAATTGAATATTTTAAGAATAACAATTGTTTCCCAAGTATTTTGAATCTTTTTTTCAGTTAATGCGTCTTTTGGAACGATTTCCAGAGAAATGTCCAACATTCCATTCACACGTCGGACATTACAAAGAGAAATTTGAATGTTCATTTCATTCCTGGAAATACTGTTCACGCGTGACCTGGGTTGACTGTACACCGAGTCCGCGACTACTTTGAGGGCACGATACCTCTCTATTTTCCTCGATTTTCGGGCTCTGAGAAACTGGGCGCGAGCAGGAATGGTCGAATGGAACGGAATTTTCCGGTTATTCCCATTTTCCGGAATTTTAGGCCAACCTCGCGAGGTACACCCAAAATTTCGGAATGAAATTCCGGAAAATGTCTGTTCCATTCGCTCCCAAACCCGGAATTTCCGGAATTTTTGGTCGAATGGAAAGCGCCCTGTGTTTTACAACCGCTTCAGCAGTAAAGGGTGACTGCTACACGGCCTTCTGGCCACGGTCGTTCGGTGCCCGACGGCTATGACACGCTGATGACGCCTAACAAGGCCGTAACAGCTGTCGATGGCTGCCACTGTCAGGGTACTCATTTCCCGAACAGCGCCTGGTAATCGAGACTTATTATCGCGAGATATATTTATTTGTGTAAACAAAATTCATTTCCTTAAAAAAAAGCCTTAAGAGCGGCTGCCTGTAACAATCGAGAACTGCATTTCAGCGACCCCTTGGTCAAATTTCTGATATTTCGCCTGATGATACCCTTGGATTAACTACTTTAGAAAATCATATTTTAAAGTTCCAAGGCATTTTAATTTTTGAGAAAATTGCGAGGGTTTGAAATGCGGCCTAGGTGCGGTCACGGGCCGATGAAAACCGCGAAAATTTAGGCCAAAGGACGAAGCCCCGTTCACGGTGTAAAATAACCCAATGTACTTGAAACCTTACACAAACCCAGACCAACCATCTCACAAGAAAATTAATACAATAAACATTCCAAACTCGCTGGCTGTTTTCCAAAGCATGCAGATTTGGGTACGCTACTCAAAATGGCCTCGAAACCAATGCCCATTTTCATTAAAATAAAAGTGTTTCTGATATGTAATTTTCTCTTAATTAAATCTCATATCTCGAAAGACGAAGAAAAGAACTTTATTTGTTCCAAGTTTCAAGCTCTGATTCAAACTCTTTCCTGCTCAAGGAAGATCGAATATGCGTGCGATACTTACGGCTCGCAATTTACGTCACGAATTACGAGATCAGAAACGATTCACAAACACTTGACATCTGGAGCCCGTGAATGTTTCCAAACATCACATATTGGGCCCTAAAACTAATCAGACTGACTGAGACAGCCATTCAATGTTTTTCGATCCCAGATTTCTTTTCTATTCTTCTCTAAAATAATATAGTTATTCCGGTCAATTAGCCTATGAAACATGTGCAAAAATTTGCATACCATTTCGATGTTGCAGGAAAAAGTAGTGCAAATCAAACTTTACAGCTCCTTTATCTTCTTAAATGAAGCGGTCGATCAGTAAAATGGAGAAAAATGTGTGCCTCTGTTCCTGCCGTGTTGTTTTGAGTATTCCTTTTTCACAGCGACGGCCCAAATCAATAAGCCAGTGCGACACTGGACAACTGTAACTCGATATTCATTTCGTTGATGTGGGTAACGCGCACGTGATCCTGGCCAGGCACTTGCGCGTTCAGGGCGCTTTTAGAAAAGTACCTCTTGAGGGCCAAGTTATAACTACCCTGGGGTTGATGACCTTTTCAAGCTTAAAGATTGTACAAGAGATCTGAGAGCCCACCTTTCTAGCTTTCGTTTTTTTCTGCGAAAAAACTCGACGTTCAAGCATTGGTGTCAGTTTTTGTTTTTTTTTTTGTTTTTTTTTTACTTTAATACAGTAATGCAGATCCTGGAACGTCAATTTTAAGCAAAAAAAAAAAAAAACCATAACCACCATCCCCACAATTAAAAATATAAAATCTGTAACTTTGAGGGTATCGGAGTAGGTACCGACCAACCTAAATAAGTACCGACCAACACCCCCATCCCCATCCCACCTGGCGATAAGCGTCAATTGTGCTTATTGTTTACTTTCCTAAACCAATTTCTCGTTTTTCCTGCCAGTTTCTTTAAATTTCCGAGAAGATAGGAATATTGCCAGCCCTGGTCTGTCTGATGATGGCCATGAAAACTAACTAATTACTAGCGCAAGCGGGTGACGACCGTAACTACCTTATTACTAGCACGTACGGGTGAGGGTCGTATTTCGCCTATACATTTTCCAATTTCAGATTTCCCGTTATTATTTTTTTAACGCAATTGAAAAAAACTGGTAGGAGCAGCGAGAAAACAGTCTAGGAAAGTGAACAATAACCACAGTATTATTGACTCTTATAGCTAGAGGGGAGGGGGAGGTCGGGTTGGTGGTCGGTGGGAAATTCACTACTATGGTATGCTCTCAAATATACAGATTTCATATTTTTAACTGTGAGGATGGTGGTTATGTTTTTCTTTTTTTTTTTTTTTTTCGCGAAAAAATCGAGTTCCAGGGTCTGTAAAACTGTAAGTTAAAAAAACGAAATGACACGAAAACTTGATTTTTTTTTCGCCAAAATAAAACAACCAAAGCTGGCAAGATGGGCTCTCGCATATCTTGTACAGTCTTTTAGCTTGACAAGGTTTCATCACCAGGGTAGTCGTAGCTTGGCCCACAAGCAGTAATTTTCACTATTTACCGTTTCTAAAAGCGCCCAATCTCGTACCCAGAGTCTTCAGGCTTTTTGGTCAGCGGGGCAACGCCGGGAAGACTCTGGGGACATCGAATTTTATTACCGCAGGATTTCTGCGGTAAGACAATGGAAACCGTTACGGAACAGCCAATCAAAAAAATTGAATTTTTTCGATATCCCCAGAGTCTTCCCGGCGTTGCCCCGCTGACCAAAAAGCCTGAAGACTCTGGGTACGAGATTGAAAAGCGCCCTGAACGCGCAGGATTGCCTGGCCAGGATCACGTGCGCGTTACTCACATAAGCGAAGTGAATATCGAGTTACAGTTGTCCAGTGTCACACTGGCTAATTGATTTGAGCCGTCGCGGCTAAAAACGAATACTCAAAACAACACGGCAGGAACAAAGTCATACGTTTTTCTCCATTTTACTGATCGACCGCTTCATTTAAGGAGATAAAGGAGCTGTAAAGTTTGATTTGCACTACTTTTTCCTGCAACATCGAAATGGTATGCAAATTTTTGGACGTGTTTCATAGGCATAACTATATTATTTTAGAGGAGAATAGGAAAGAAATCTGGGATCGAAAAACATTGAATGGCTGTCTTCAGTCAGTCTGATTAGTTTTAGGGCCCAATATGTGATGTTTGGAAACATTCACGGGCTCCAGATGTCAAGTGTTTGTGAATCGTTTCTGATCTCGTAATTCGTGACGTAAATTGCGAGCCGTAAGTATCGCACGCATATTCGATCTTCCTTGAGTGAGAAAGAGTTTGAATCAGAGCTTGAAACTTGGAACAAATAAAGTTCTTTTCTTCGTCTTTCGAGATATGAGATTTAATTTAAAGAAAATTACATACCAGAAATACTTTTATTTTAATGAAAATAGGCATTGGTTTCGAGGCCATTTTGAGTAGCGTACCCAAATCTGCATGCTTTGGAAAACAGCCAGCGAATTTGGAATGTTTATTGTATTAATTTTCTTATGAGATGGTTGGTCTAGGGTTGTGTAAAGTTTCAAGTACATTGGGTTATTTTACACCGTGAACAGGGCTTCGTCCTTTGACCTAAATTTTCGCGGTATTCATCGGCCCGTGACCGCACCTAGGCCGCATTTCAAACTCTCGCAATTTTCTCAAAAAGTAAAATACCTTGGAACTTTAGAATATGGTTCTCGAAAGTAGTAAATCCAAGGGTACCTTCAGGCAAAATATCAGAAATTCGACCAAGGGGTCGCTGAAATGCAGTTCTCGATTGTTACAGGCAGCCGCTCTTAATACACGCAGTTCTCGGCGTCTAGCTTGTTGATTATCATTTTTATAGTGAAGTGTTTTAGACTCCGCTAAAATTTCAGAACGGTCATGAAGTCTAACCCCACCCCTCCCCTCCACACCCCTCCCACATACTGATACAGTGTGCCCACTTCACAGTGGTAAACTTTAGATGGTACATGGAAATAGCAGATACTCATGCGCATGCATCTTCTTGTATGTGAAATAACAGAGTTTTGTTTTGCGAAGACGTTTTTCAACACTTAAAACTTAAAAGCTCAAAACCTCAAGTTATGACAAGAAGCATGGATTCCTTATTGCTCCATTGGTCGGAAAGGTGAATCCATGGCGATAGTGTTTTGACTTGACATAGACAACCAGTTCATTCGGGTTCTAAGATGCCCGCTGGTACTTAGCTGGGATACATCATAAAATTCATCAAAAGTACAAAAAGCAGAATTCGAAATGAAAATCAGTTTATCAGCAAATATCTCTAAACATTATGAACAAATGTCTTACGTGTGGTATGATTTAGCGTTGGAAGCAATTACTTGTGCACCTATAGCTATTAAAGACCTATAAATCAATCAATCAACCAAGCAATTAATCTGTCTTCACCAATCCCTCTAAAATATGGTATAGTTGAGCAAAAGCTTATCGTGGCAGGTAGATTTACAATACTGTACAACCTCGCCATTACAATAATTAAAATGTGCGCTGAAATTGAATTTTTTTTTCTGAGCCTGGAAAACCTGTGTCTTCTTTCCTTCGACCTTCTCCGTTACCCACAACTAATTGAAATCTTTCCAGAGAGGTCCCAGGTCTTGAATTACATAACTGACGCGAATGCAATGAATGATGCGGTGAATCTTGGATTTGGTAATGATATATATTCTGCAGTCCGTTTCTATTTTTATCCCGATCATGTTGTTCGTGTGTTTTTATCGTTGACAGACAAAAGAGGACGACACCATAAAAGCACGCCATTAATCCTCGAAAAGAGATGATAATGGAGAGTATTAAAATCCCGTTAACAGTCAACTGATGAGGCAAAACTCCCTTCTTTAAAAACACAAATTCTGTAGGCTTTCAGACCAAAATGGTTTAAATCTTTACCTATATATATCGTACCAAAATGGCTCAAATGCGATACCCTTTGGCGTCGCACAAATGTACCTCTACGGCTTATATAGGGGGGGGGGGGGGGGGGGGATTTGAGTATCTCTCCGCAGCTGAAACATACAATATCTGTCCAACTATGAACCATTCTTTATTCGTCGAGACGGCTTCTCACCCAACCACCTCGATGAGATGTGTCCAGAAATGCACGCTAATGAGATTCATGAACTGTATGATAGACATCACAAGGTGTCCCCTAACTCTAATTTTCACTAAAACACGCATAATTCTGTCAAACATGAAGTCATTTGAAAACGACAAAAAGGCCTGATTTATATGAAGTACTGAAATTCAGGGTTAAGTGTATTTCTGGACACAAGTGAACTAGATTGGTACGCTAGGGTCGATTAGCTTGAGACAGAACAAGACACTACGGGTGCTTTCCATTATACCAAACCGACCGGTCCCAGACCAGTGGGACTGACTAAGGTAAAATGGAACGGCGTCCGAACGATCCAGGGTCCGACCGAATTGATTGTTGGGCAATGTCGTTCCCATTCTCTCGCGTTCTCTTTCCGACCATTATGGCGGACGAAGTGTTGCTTCTTCACGAATTTGAGGACTCTGAAGTCTTACTTGACTTGTGAGAAGAAGAAGAAGACTTTCCAATTTTGGGTGCAGCTTGTTGCTTTATGCGTAGGAATCTAAACAGAGTAGCTGGTTATTTTGAAGCAACAGTGAACATGTATTCCCCTGGAGAATTTCAAAGCCATTTTAGACTCTCACGCGGTTCATTTGAACAACTCTGCCGAGAAGTTATAAATACGGACCGCATTCCGATTACCAATAGAGGGAGAGAACATATTCCCCCTGAAAAACAGGTTCTCGCCTTCGTTTGGATGATGGCAAACCAAGAATCGTCACGATCAGTAGCTGATAGATTTAACATAACCCTGTGCAGTTTGCATAGGGTTTTGAAACGTTGCTCTCATGGATTGACTGACCTATGTGGTACCTACATCAAATGGCCAGACGGTAAGTCTTATGTACACGGACCGTCACCCTCAGTATTACGAACATGTTTTGAAAAAGTGTTTTAAAAAACAAATTGGTAGCTAAAATTAGAATACCCTGCCACTAACTTTTTAACTTTCCTTTAAGTCCCTTCACGTTACATTTAAACTTTAATGTAAGTGTTGTGGTTCAATTCACATGCTGAGGACTTAGAAAAACAGTCAATTATGCTTTGTTATTGTTTTACACCAAAGCTCAACGCAGACAGGAGATATCCGCTGCAGTTGAAGAAGCAAGTGGAATTCCAAATGTTATGGGAATGATTGATGGTACCCACATTTCCATTAGAGCACCAGTAAAACATCCAGAAGTTTATGTG
This sequence comes from Pavona decussata, assembly GCF_977016875.1. Lineage (NCBI taxonomy): Eukaryota > Metazoa > Cnidaria > Anthozoa > Scleractinia > Agariciidae > Pavona > Pavona decussata. The sequence goes on along the minus strand of NW_028145428.1, from coordinate 1,834,413 downwards.
TGCCGAAAGAAATTTCATTCACTAAATGTACAGGTTAGTTCTAACCTTAGTGAACAAACAGAAGCCCGCAAAATGCTCCAAAATTAGCTGTTAGAACTATCTGAATGCCAGATTTCGTTTAACAATTCACAGGTCATTTGTGATGAAAATATGGTCTTACTGGATGTCCTAGCAGGGTGGCCTGGGTCTGTTCATGACTCCAGGGTGTTGCAAAATTCTTCAGTTTTCCTTGAAGCAGACAACCGCTTCCCCCATGACACTCACCTATTAGGGGATGGAGGTTGTCCCTTGCATGTGTAAGTTTAGTTATTCACAAATATCGGTTGGGCTATGTTTTTTAATGATGAACAGGAAAATATACCCTGTAAAAAGTAAAATGCACAAATGGCAAATGGGTTTGTCAGACTGGTAGACTTCTTTTAGTATGTGTGAAACCACTGCTCTCTCTGTCTTAAATTATACAGAAAACCAGTGAAAAGAGTTGGTCTTGTAAAGGTGAACCATTTTGCAGGCATTGAATACCACTGAAACAGCTACAGCTGTAGTCCTCTACTGAGAGTGCTGTGCCTTTGCATCTCACCATCCTACAGACTTGTATTTAGAAATGTCTAGACATGCAGTGCATTTAAAATAAATATCAAGTGAGAAGCAGTATAGGGAAAATCTACTTTTACTGCAGTGTTGTAACAAATGGCATCTTATAAAATTTATGATCAAAATCTGACATCTCCCCCTCCTCTTACATGCACCAATGATTCATCGATTGATCTTGTGTAGTTTTCAACACTCTGCATTTAGTTTGTAAATTTGTAATTTCTTTTCTCCAGGTGGCTAATGACTCCATTTAGAGACAATGGCCATTTGACAGCAGACCAACGCCAATTCAATTACAAACTTTCCTCTGTACGACAGACAGTGGAAAGGTGTATCCGGCTGCTAAAGGGAAGATGGAGGAAACTGACATTTCTTGATCACTTAGACATTGAACTGATGGTGTTGATAATAATTTCAGCATGTGTCTTGCACAATTTTTGTTTGATTCATGATGACTTTGATGAAGGATACTTTGGTGATCAGGATGAAGATGATGACGAGGATGACGATGATGATGATGATGATGATCTGATGGAGGGCATGGTTTGGCACACCCACTCTTAAGGAGAGCTCAACAAAAGAGGCTGCACATCATGGGAATGTTGCATTAAGCAACAACAGACTATTGTCTTCCTTTTCATTAAAACATTATATTTTATTTTACTGAACGAGCAAGTTATTTTAGTGGATATTGCTTTTGCTGTTTCCTAAATGCAGCTGTTTGAAGTGAAGAACAATACTATCATGAGCAAAGTCCCTTGTGTAATTAGAGTTCATTCAGTCTACTATACATGTCACCTTGCAACCAAGGCCTCTTTTATTGAGCAGAGCCTTTCTTTTGCTCACTTGATTCTGCCTTATTGAGTAAGCAAAAGAAAGGCTCCCCGCACAGGGTGTATACATATACAAATAATTATTATTTGTATAGTCAGATTGCAATATACTCAGATGTGTGCCAGATTAGCATACTAGGAAGAGATTGAAAACCAAGTGAAGAAAAGACAGAAAAAACAACATAATTTCAGTTATAAATTTCATTTTATTTTGACAAACACAAGGTGACGCCAGAGTAGATAATTTTGGTATGACCATTTTCCTTTCTTTTGAAGGTTGCTAGAAAGACTTTTATTGTTTTAAACATATTAAAGAATTGTCTGATTAAGAGGTCTCATTGCTTTATCTGTATCAGGAGACGGTATTCTGTAAAATTAGGGTGTAAAATGCTGTAAGTCATTTTCCTGTTGATTATTGCCAAATTCACAAAAATCAATTAGGAATTTCTGCCACACACTTCTTGGCTGCCCATTTAAATATAAACAGTTGTCCAGTTTAAAATTTTTGTTCTTTATACTGTTAAGGCTAGGCCTATAAAGAGTTTTGTTACCTATCGCCCAAATGACCAAAAAAAAAAGAAAAAAATTGCATTTTTAATAGTTAATTAAATGGCACAACATCCTTTCTTCCCCGAAAACAAATGTCTTTCAATAAAATTTATTTCTTAAACAAAGATTAATATTACCTGCTGTAATTATCATTGTAGATATGGATTTAATGTGTGTTTTTGAAGCCTTTACTTGCACCCAGACTCCCACCTGGTTGTGACATTTATTTTATTTTTTTTTTTGTTTTGACCAGCCGACCCACTTTTAAATTGGAGTTGATGGGAAACAAAACACTTTATGGGCATGGCCTAATATGAATAGACTGTTCATTTACATGTATTTCAGGTGTCTTCAAATACTTGCCTTTGAATGCTATAAAAAAAACTTTCATTACAATGGTTGGGTTACTTGTAATACCAGAATTTTAAACATTTTTGTAAAAATGGGTTAATAACAAGAAAAACACAACATTGTGGAGATCACCAAGGAACCCATTAAATCATGATTCTGTGATCGTGAAAGACTTCGCTTAAACAAACTTAGACAAAGTTTAATACAGTCACTGTACAAAGTATTGTCTTATTTCTTAGAATCTTTAAGATAGGAGAAATAATCTGCAAAAAACTGCTTCTTTTCTTGTTGCATGGACTTAAGGATATTTATTTTTTCTTCCTCCACCTTTTCCCTTTTCGTGCTGTAATCTTTTAAAAATTCAATCATTTCAGCTGCTGAGGAGCGGGATTTCCTCTTCCTTGTCACCCTTTTCTGCTGACTTTTTCCCTTTGAATTAGTTCCGTCCCCTTCTCTATCTTCAGAGTCAGAACTGCTGAGATTTTCATTCACCTGTGACGAACACCCACTCATTGACGAGGAACTAGAGGCTTCATAAATGAATACGGGCTTTACGTTTGGGTTTTCACCTACACACTCCTCCATTTCTTGGTAATACTTCCATGTTTTCTTAGCTCTCCCTGTTTTACTGTTGTTGTCCTCTACTTCTTTCTGTTTGGACTCTAACTTTTTCCATTTCCTTAAACATTGATCGACAGTAACAATCAGATCGGAGTGCAGATTAAACTCCTGGGCAATTTTTTCGAAAATCTTCTTCTTTGATGACTTTCCAAATTCGTCTTTGAACTTCATGTAGCTTGCAATAAGCAAACGCACGTGTTTGTCCTCCCATCTTTCCAGGGCCGAACTAGTGGACGGTGTTGGATTCAGCTCGCATTGACTATCAAAACAGTAAGGGTCACATACTGCAAAGAGAAAAACGCGGGAAAACATGTCAACATTCGGGAAAGTCAGTAGTATATCTGTCTTCAAAAACTGATAGAAGGCAAAGGACATAACAAATAAAGGTGCAGTGCTGTACCTGAGCCTTGTGTGCAACTATGCATGAGGAGACTGTTCAGATCTGGCGTCCTAAACTTACAAATACTGCACTCGTACATATTAACTTCATTGCCATCCGCCATTTTGGCTTCTGGGTGGTGAGGAAGAGCGGGACTGGAAACAAGAATTTCTGAAATTTTCGGTCGGACCGGACCCAGTGGTCAAAGAGGACCACCTTTTGAGGTGGACCACTTTGACCGGAAAATTTCCACAAGGACCGAAGCGTTCCATTTATTTCTCGACCGAAATTTCCGGAAATTTTGGCATAATGGAAAGCACCCTACATTTTTCAATCTTTCTGTGCAATTATGGACTATTCTTTACGCGTCGAAACCTAGCTTTTGGTCTATCCAGCTAGACTGGTTCGCTGGGGTCGGTTACCTTGACCCTGAGGGACCACAGTGGAACAGTTAGAGATAAATGGGCGTGTCGAAACAACAGAGCTGCTTCAGCTAATTAAAATGGCTATTTTCAGATACTCACGGCCTTTGTTGTATAGAAAAGCATTTTCATAACATTTAGAAAAAGATTTGGAGAGCTTTAGGGCTACAAGTGGAACTACCTGCTTGAAAAATATCCATGAACATGACTTCATCTATCTAGTAAACCGCAACAGACAAGGGAAACCTTTTACATATCAACCATTAATTATCAACTCTGGAAGGTGGCGATAATTGATGGTGCACAGCTTGCTGTTTACTTATGTTTTATACATTTTGCTGAGAGCAAGCGCGTTTTGGAATTCTGAATGGCATACTTACGTCACCCGGGGTAAGAAAAACTTTCACGAACAAAAAATTAGTGGCTCAGTGATATCTCAGGTTATCCCATGATATCAACACATATACAACAAGTGAACAGTTACCTACAATTTAAAGCTTTGGTACTTGTTTTGGCTTGAGGCAGAAGGAAAAGCTATCAGTTACAACTGATTAATTAAAATTCCACAAGAGTGCCGAGAATAGTCTCTCTATCAGTACGATTAGACGGTTCCAGCTTGAGAAGCTGACAAAAAACCTTCAGTGACCAGACGACCCAAGATCGCCTTTATTGTCATTAACAGTCAAAAGCGACGCTTCGAGAAGAAGGTCATACCTCTTTCGCTGATCAGTGCATATAGTTACGAGATATATCGGCGTTTCAATCATGATGAAATCATTTGGACGTCGATCATTTTCCTTTTCAAAACGAAAAGCCGGCCATGACGAAACCCCGCCACACGAGAGAAGACCTCGTGCAACTACCCAAGAACCCAGGAATGCCAGGAGCTTTCTCAAGAGAGAGCCTAATGTCACTCGTTTATCTCCAACGGAAGACAACAGAGTGAAATGCAAGTTTGAAACCATTGATGTGCTTTTGTAGATTCTACCTCATCAAGACGGGTTGACTCTAAAAGAATACACTATCGATGACCGAAGGATCAAAGTTCTTGTTATTGAAGACACTGAATTTTAGGGCTCAGCACTGACTCCAGTCCATTTGAGTTAAAATTTAATTAACGTTTGCTAGCCATGGCGGGATATATCCGATACGTGGTAAGCACCTACACAGACTGTGAACGTTCTTCAGCTACACCGTATGTGGATGACGAAGAAGTAAAATTTGTTTTATTTTTCCAGTAAACAATGTTGACAATTTTGATTGTCGACCACGTCAGTAACTGTTATCTCAGTTAAGTTGTCAATTTGGCTTAGAGCTAACAAGCTCTCATTAAATCTGGAAAAAACTAAATTTATGGTATTTAAACCAAGTCAAAAACGTACAAGTCATGATATTCAACTTTTAATAAATAATTATAAACTTGATCAGGTAAAAGAAACAGTTTTCTTGGGAGTAATTCTAGATGAAAATTTAAACTGGAAGTCCGAAATCTCACATGTGGCTAACAAAGTCTCAAAGTCTATCGGAATAATTCGCAAATCTAAATTCTACTTCTCGACAAAATCTCTACGAACAATATATTTTACACTAGTCTATCCATACTTTTTTTACTGCAACCTAATTTGGGCCTCCACTTACAAATCGAACCTTGTTCGTCTTGAAATTCTTCAGAAACGAGTGGTGAGAACTATAGCTAAAACCCATTTCTATGCGCATACTGATCCAATCTTTAGAAAACTTGGTATTAGGTTTATTCATGTTCTCTTACCAAAACCATACCCTTCCCTTAAAATTTGACAGTAAATTCACCTTACAGAAAGAAATTCATTCGTATCATACAAGAAACTCTCATTTATATCGTTTGCCTCTTTGTCGAACTAACATCAAACAATTTTCCGTTTTTTACCAGGGACCTAAATTTTACAACTCCTTGTGTACCGAAATCGTCAACTCGTCCTCCTCTATCTCCTTTAAAAAAGCACTTAAGGCGTTTTTCTATAATAACTATTAGTAGTTTTAATTTTCTTGTAGCTTTTCTTTTCGTAATATATCCTTCCGTTTGACATTGTAATTGTATGAAATTGTAATTGTATCCGTCGTCGTGTTCTTATCTTCTTTTTTGATCTCATCTTGTAAAATAATAACTGAGGAGACCTAATTAATATAAGCTTCACAGTTTCCTTTAGGTCTCCTCGCCATTGTTACATCTATCTTTTTCTATTTTTTTTTTTTTTTTTTGTTGTTTACATTGTATTTGTGGTGTGGCAAAATAAACTTACTTACTTACTTACTTACTGTTGAAACTCATGACGTCAAAGGTCCTATGCTAGAAGAAGTCACTCTGGGAAAGGCCAACTTTTCCAAGCTACTGACCAGCATGCTAAAACCCAATCATTGAATCTTTAATAAGTTGACTTGATCTTTCAAGAGTGAATTTGCTGCGAGTAACGTTAATGAAAACGTTCCTCAACGCACGTAACATATTAATTTGTAGATTGCCAAACGGTTCAAACGCAGCGCTTAATCTGCCTCTAATTGAGGAAACGTACGAGTTCCGCCGATAAGATTATTAAGTAACCTCAAAACGATTAAATCGCGATACCAACGATCTTAAATGTTAGACAGATGCGAGGATTGTAATGACAAGGTCACGTACACAATTCACACCGGCCTTGGTCACGTGGAGAATTTGTATCATAAAAAATGCGTTTGATGAGTTTATACTACTATATGAAAATACTTCTGCAATCAGAATTTAGCGGTTGTCTATCTGACTAGTTCTTTACCAAACTTCTCCTAGTTATCAGTGGAACCGAAGGTAAAAATTATTCCAATGCTGCAGATGCTGTTGCTTAATTTTATCCTTGGGTTAATTTTCATTTTCATTTGTTTCTCTGTACGATAAGGTATGGTGATGAGTATAAAATAAAAGAAAGTGAAAATTGAACCAAGCATGAATCGCAAATTTGGCCACAACATAGACACGAATCTCAAACATGCACCTTCTTTTAAAAACCAAAGTATGAAGAGAGTTGATGCTGTCCGTTTGGAATGACTCTCTCGGTTTATGCCTGCAGGGTGTGGCATTATCGTGGAACCTAATTACACTTTTGTATCGGTGATCGGGGATGACAATCCATAATTGGCTCTAAAGACCTAACAACAATGATTTTAGCGTCAAAATTTGAGCAAAGGCCAACAATTAGACTGTATTCAACACTATCCATCGGGATATTATTATTACTATTTTTTGTCACAATATTATGTTTAAAATGCGGTCTCGTTTTAAAACAGTTCAGAAGCACGATATATAACTAGACATCTTTCGCATGTTTTTACTTGCCAATGTATTCTTAAAAACTAGCTTATAAATTTACGTGTCTGTCACGACCTTTTTAGTGAATTGAACATTTTTTTTGTGTGCGTAGACTTTGTATTACTCCCTTTTTAGTTCAGTTGCATATTATATCTTTATTAATTTGTGACTAGAGCCATGAAAAACAGCTTTGCTGTTGATTAGGCCAGCCTCAATATAATCAGTAAGTAACTACTAGCAAGCTTCCTTCGATAACTTTAAGACGTTGTTTCTGAGTGCGCTTAATATTATTACGTTACTTATCGCTTTCTGTAAATCTTTATTCACGCTACGCGTAATTAAAGAAGGCGTACACAGTCATTCCGTTTGGTTGAGTGCTAACCTCTGTACGGACGTATCATTTTTCCGTCTGCGCTGAGGGAAACACGAGAGTTCTGCACGCAAGCTTGTAAGCATTTTAACCTACTGGAGCTTTCTTCGTTTATGTATTCTTCAGTATCTACCTTAGGGTTTAAAAATGAAATGCGATATCCACTAACAAATATTTTGGCATAGTGCTTTCTATCCCACACGGCATAAAAAAATCAGCTGGTTGCGCAGATGTCAATCAGACCTCACAGGGTTTGAAGGGAAGGGTCGTTCTCGGATATTAAGGTGGGTTAAAAACCTTTTAAACTACTATAGACTAAAGAACTTACGAAATTATTTTGCATTTTATTTCAGATCTTCTCCCTTAGACCGTTAGAAATCTATACCATATGTATACTGTACTTCAGAAGTCCTTGCTTTAGATGGGCTTGAGTGAAGTGGCCCTACAAAAGCTTAATATTTTCGGATAAAATTTCAACCAAGGAATCTCGAGGTTAGGGTTTCCTTTTCTTGCAGTGTATGTCATCACGTTTCCTCTCACCCTATAATCCTGAGGAATACTTGTTCAAAATCGATTATCTTGACTATTTTGTCTGGTTTTACTTTGATTCAAAGTTTTATTAACTTTGCTTCAGATAATTAAAATATGATGACCTATACATTCAAATTACGAGTTCATATCTTCCCAACGCACACGGACACCTCCACAGGAATGGAACATTTTGTATACACTCCATTCTTTATGCCATCACAAAAGTATCAGGTAGTTCACGTGATGTTTATGTGCCTATTTCTCCCTCACAGCTAAGTGATTGCAGGCGTTTACTTAATTGTTAGTATTCTGTTGTTGTGGGTGTATGCTGAAAAAGACTAGGAAGCGATTTTAAATGCCTCGATATGATCATTCTGTTCTATCAGTGTCATTTACGAAAACATTAAAATGCACGTGAAAATCATAACTTTATAGCATTCAGCTACAAACGATAATCTATACAAATTGACTTCAATCTCGGTTTCCGCAAACGTGGCATTTGTACTCCCCGATCTTTCTCAGTTAAGTTTTCAATTTCGTGGCATTCGTTATTTTTCGGTTCGGTTTTGTCGACAAAAACATATTTATTGCTGGGCTACAGCAGTCTGGGGCTACAGTTAGCTTCATTCGTAATCGACGAGAAATAGAACCGATCTTATGCCTCTAATGTAAGACCAAGCTTCAGCCTCCGGCAATAGTACTTCCAAGTGGTCAACAGTTCTCTCGATCAATCGCCCTGGCTTCACGCAAGTAACACTCTCCGATTCCGCGAATAACCGGCCTAAGCAATCAAGATAGGAATGTACAGTTCCTGTCGACTCCCTTTTTCCTGCTTCTGTAGCTATGGTGACCATGGGTTGAATCCCACCGCCGGGCTCCCGTAGATGCGCAAGATTTGCTCGCTATATCAATCTTGTTACGACGACCTTGGTCTTTCCAGCTAATGTTAAAAACAGTACGGAATGATTCTTGCCGAAAAGGAGATTTGTGCCAGTCAGTGACATAACGCAGCGGCAATGTTGCAACACGTAAAGTTTTTCAAGTAGTAACTCCCGGTTATTATAAATGGTATACTTGGAGAAAAGAGAGTGCAATCCGCTTAAAATACTGTGGTAAAATAAGTAAGTGATATTACTATAAAATATCTTCAAAAATAATATATGGACAGTATAGATTTAAGAGTAAATGTCCCTAAGCATCAAATATAATCGTCAAATCGCGGACACAGCTCAAAATTCGATTTCGCTCATACTTTTTCTATAGATAGGCCTTTGACCCAAACTAAACAAAACAGGGTTAGTTCGTTTTAAAATTCGTTTCCTTAAGAGTAATTTAATAAAAACGTTTGCGTTGGTTTTGAGGCTAATTTGGATCGAAATTTCACAATATTCATAGCATTCTAGTGTTCGTTAAAAATACACTGTAAATCTTCCTTTGCTGGAACTTTATAGTTTGGTCTCTAGAAAATTCAGCAGTGATAAGAAAAGCGGTTATTTTCTTCCTTAACAACGGTCATTGTTTTTTTCTTGAAGCCACCTTCGATACTCTTTTCAAATAGTTTTGAGGTACCTTAAAATTACTCCCTAAAAATCATGTCGGTACTCCAAACTAGGACCTCAAACTATACTGCAGATACAAATAAAGGATAGATGTCAAAAGTTATGCTGGCATTTTTTTGGGATGTCGGTTAGTTGTGTGATACGACTTCATTGAAGTTTGCTAATATGACAAATTTGCCGACGGACGCCATTTTGAAAACTAGGGGGCAACACTAAAATCAGGAATCCGGAATCCGGAGTACGGAACAGAAAACTGGACTCCGGATCCAGAGGAATCCTCAAGATTGATCAATTAGATTGTACAAAAATTGTCTGAAAATATTGTCAACGCAAATGTTATATTTTTCGATTCGTGGCACCAGAGAAAAAATCTAATTAAGTCATTATTTCCCGCAAATGAAAAATGATTGGTCTCACGGTTAAAACATTTAAAAACGATCGAGCGTACAGTAAAGAAAAGAAATTTGATAGTCTATATCTTCATTTTGAAACAATGTTAAGGTTTTCTGGAGACAATCTTTGTACAACCTAATTGTTGAATCTTGAGGCTTCCGCTGGAACCGGATTCTGGATTCTGGATTTCGGATTTCAGATTCCGGATTCCTGCTTTTAGTGCTGCCCCTTTGGAATGGGTGTCCTGGAGAACCAGACACTGACTGAGCATGTATTTGAGTTTGTTTGTTTGTCTGTTTTTTTTTTTTTTTTTTGTTTTTTTTCGAAAGCGTCAGTCCAAAATTTCCCTTTTTTGGTGGATCAAATATCCAAGAATAAAATGTTTCGGGACTACTACAGATTTTCACATATCCGACAAAGAAATGGATTGAAATAAGCTTACCTGTTTGTATCAAATTACCCTTGTTGAAGGGCCGTTTCTCACAGTAAACGTCACATGGCCTTCCGTCATTACTTTACCCCTTCAATTTACCTCAAGACGGCAGTATAAGTCCAAAGTGTATTGAACTCCATAATGTCTATGATTATGTACCTGTTCTGTCCAAAACGGTGTGCTGTGACCCGCGGCAATCGTGAAACCGTAGCAATGCCAAGTATTGTTTGAATACGTGCCTCGGTTAAAGAGTCTGTTGCAAAGTGAAGAAAGCAAATCAGTCGAAACGAAACTCGGAATGGAATAAAAACAAATATCATGAAAGGATAAATGCCGTCATTACATCAAATTCGAAGCAAAGACAGTTATCTCGCAAACCCGGTTCTCAGTTTAATAAAACTTATTAGAATATTTACTGAAATGAACAACCTTTCGGAGCCGACTCTTTTCTTTCATGTTTCCGAAATGCGGCTGTTAACCGAAAGCTGATACGTCTGGTCAGAAGAAGGAAAATGTCTTTCTCTCTTTTGGTCGGTGGCGAATGTGGATGTGATTCAAGAAGTAGGATTCTCTCGTGTGGGATCCTACCTCTTGTTTCGTGCAACAAGAGTGTATCAGGTCACAAAAAACTGTTGAAATTTAGTGGCTGTGAAACGGAAGTCGAGCTCATACTAGCAAGAAGTGCCAGCCTGTTTTCAAACACCGCCGAACATCCAGGAAATGACCATATGTCCCTTGCACCGTGAACGTTTGGGTATTGGTTGGCGGTAATCTCGTACCCTGATCTCAGTCGGTTCGGGAATGTCGAGATTAGGTTGGCGATCGATAAAGTCATGCAGCTTGGCGAGCGAGAAGAAGTTATCAAATTTTCCAGTTAAAACTTTGTGAGAATCTGGGATTAAATGTGGATGGAACTTACCGTTCATTGATCTGCTTACCCAGCTTGTTGGGGAAAGGTCATGTGCACGTAAAATGACACCTGCCAAAATTATTATTATTATTATTATTATTATTATTATTATTATTATTATTATTATTATTATTATTATTATTATTATTATTATTATTATTACAGTCAACTCTCTTGTAAGCGACCACCCTTGGTGCACGACAAAGTGGTCGCTTACGGGAGGTGGTCGCTTACGGGAAAGATCAACAAACTAAGCCTAATACTGGATTGATTAATTAATTACAAAAAAATGTTACCTTAGCAGCTAAAATCAGGCAAATAGAAACTTATTTATTTGATTTTTTCACATTTATTCATTCTTCTTATGAAACTTTGTATAACATGGTTCATGGTTCATTCTGGAACAGATCACTGTAACAATTCCCGTTTACCTAAAGATCTAATTGTAGCCATCTTCTCTGTCTGTAAACTGTCATTATCTGTCAGCAGTAAGGGGAAGCGTCATCAAAATTGAACTTTTGTCACTTCTGAGTAATGATTTACATGCGATCATACGTGATTATGTTGTGTGGTCGCTTACCGGAAACAGAAAACAAAAGAATGTGTAATTTCTGGCCTAAAAAGTGGTCGCGGTCCCTTAAGAAATTTGAGTGGTGGTCGCTTACGAGACAGCTCTTGAAACAGTATTTAACTGAGAAACAAAACCGTTGTTTACAAGGCGGTCGCTTACGGAAGGTGGTCGCTTATGAGAAGTGGTCGCTATGAGAGAGTTAACTGTATTATTATTATTATTATTATTATTATTATTATTATTATTATTATTATTATTATTATTATTGTTATTATTATTATTATTATTATTATTATTATTATTATTATTATAATTATTACTATTATTATTATTATTTATTATTATTATTATTATTATTATTATTATTATTATTATTACTATTATTATTATTACTATTATTATTATTATTATTATTATTATTATTATTATTATTATTATTATTATTATTATTATTATTATTATTATAACCTTCCCAAATCTCACATTGTAAGCTGCAATTGGACAGTGCAGTTGCCAAAAATTTGGCATTAATAAAGAAGTGTTAGGGAAGGCAAGTCTGCCAGAATACGTTTTCATATACACGACTTTCATAATGGCGGACCGCTCGGGCGGAATGGTAACTACTGACATCAGAGCGAGGCTAGTTAGGCCACGTACAACGTAAACACATGCAAATGCTTTCCAAATCTCTATCGTATGTAGCCTGTTTTTTGCTGTATCGTCGAACGTGATAATGTGAGAACGTAATCGAGTGTTTTTGTTTATCTGAAATAGAAATTACTCAGGTAATTACCACGGGCTTAAAAAATGCCCACGCACTGCTGTGTTCCCGAGTGCACCAAGAAAGGCTGTCGCGAGGAGGATGGCAGTAAAGTCTCGTTCTTCAAGTTTCCTGATCATGTCGGTCGCCGTAAACAGTGGCTTCACGCCATCAGAAGAGAGGAAGGAAAATATTTTCGGATCACGAATGCAACCAAGGTCTGTTCGAGACATTTTAGGCCGGAATATGATTTTGTAAAAACCCTCGCTGGCAGAACGGGCCTGCGAGGGAATGCTGTTCCTTCGAAGTTTGCGTGGACTCGCACCTCTCCCCGGAAACGTAAAGCGCCAGCAGTACGCGAAAGTATCGATGAAACAAGCCGAAATCTTTTTGAAGAAACCGGAACGAATGTCGAGCCAGAAAACAAAGAAAACTGCGTAGATGAAGGGGAAAATCGCATAGAAGAAAGGGAAACTGTGGAAAGCAAGCTGTCTGAAAACTTAAAAATGGACGCAGAGACTCAAACCACAGAACCAAAGGAAGGCACTGAGACCTCGCTGAAACAACAAATAGTGGACCTTGATTCAAATCTTGAAAGAGCTAAGCGACGTATTGAATCTTTGCAAAACCAAGTTTTCACTGTTGAAAGATTTCAAAGCAGTGATGCGTCAATCCATTTTTATACTGGATTTCCAAACTGGAAGGTATTTATGTCTGTTTTTAGATACCTGAACCCTGGTGATATGGGTGAAAACATCACATACTGGTTGTCTTCAAGGAAAAATGTGTCTGCTAGCATTTATGAGGAGGTGGCAGCTAATGGAAGCAAGAAAGGCAGAAGTAGGTCATTGAGGCCTATTGACGAATATTTCCTTGTGATGTGTAGACTCAGACAAGGCATTCCTGAGGAGCACTTAAGTCATCTGTTTGACATATCCACTTCAACAGTTAGCCGGTTTTTTATCAGCTGGATAAATTTCATGTATTTGAGGCTAGGCCAGCTAAACATTTGGCCAACAAGGCAAGTAATTAATGAGACAATGCCTGAAGATTTCAAGCAAAAATATGGTTCTACAAGAGTTATTATCGACTGTACAGAGGTGAGGTGTCAGATGCCAAGTAGTTTGCATTTAAATGGGGAGCTGTTTAGCAATTATAAACACCACACAACCCTGAAGGGATTAATTGGCATTTCCCCTGGTGGTGTAATAACCTTCATCAGCCAGCTGTATACTGGCAGCATCTCTGACAGAGAGATTGTTGTCAGAAGTGGATTGTTGGATTTGCCCTTGCAAGACGGAGACTCAGTCATGGCAGACAAAGGTTTTACAATCGAGGACTTGTTACCTTTAGGAGTTTCCTTGAACATTCCCCCCTTTCTTGGCAGCTCAAATCAAATGCCAGCACAAGATGTTGTTCGCACTCAGGAAATTGCAAGCCTGCGAATTCATGTTGAGCGTGCCATAAACAAAATCAAGAATTTTCACATTTGGGATGGAGTTGTGCCCCTCCATCAGTTTGGGGTTGTCAATCAAATGTGGGCAGTCTGTGCAATCTTATGTAATGCTCAACCAAACATTATTTCCATTTGAATAAACTGGGACAAGAACTATTCTTTGAATATCACTATACCATTAGTTTTAAGTGGTCCAAAATTATGTAGACCTGTAGACAACCGAATACCCAGGAAGTGATAATATTTTGTTATTGTTGTTGTTCAGTTTATATAAAGTGGCTATTATTCCTACCGGTCTCCACTCACATAAGAAAAAAAGATGTGATCCAATTTAAAATTGTGTGACGTTTTATTCCTGTGTATATCAGCTCAAAATCAAACCAGACAGTTTCCCTGCTATTTGCAGTTAATATAAATATTTCCTCAGTTTTGTTTTTAGTCAAAGGAAATAACATTGTGGTGCCATGCATGCTTCTTATTACATTTTTCATTAAAAAATATAAAATAACATGTGACTTACATCTACAGATAGTGTAAAAGTTATTTTTGTTGACAACAATATTATTTGTGTCCTATTATCAACACTACAATTGCCTGTACTGCACAAATATGTACACCATTAGCAAGGGAACTATCTATAAATCTAAAATAGTCTTTCATAAAAAGGAACAAGCACATGGACAAAAGTAAGAATAACTTGTGTATTGGCACAAGGGTGTGGAGAATCAATCTCCTCCCAGTTACAGTGCAGCTACTCCAACTAAGACCACCCAACAAAATTCTGCCAGTGGAAGTACTGGAAAGAAATCCTGCGTGCCAACAACAGATTTTCCACAAATAATTTTATGCAAGTTGTGTGCTTCAAAAGTAATAAATTGGAACCATTTGTATTGCTTTCGCACTCTAATAGTATTGGACAATTTGAAAAGCTTTTTCTTGGGTGGCCTTGTTTGAAGTAGTGATACTGTAACAAGACATAAGTAAATTAATTACTGAATTGCCACCCAAAAAGTTGAAAAGCCTACAATATATACAATCAAAGGGCATTGAATGGCTAATTATCGACTGCATTTTTCTGATAGTCCTCAGCAGCAAACTTAATGAAGTGTAAAAAATAGTAATTTAAAAGTTCAGTTTTTAAGTTTCTCCAGTAGTCAGAATCAAAGGTTATCCTCTCCACGTACAGTCCTTTGCTGGTGTAGACAATAAAATCACACCACTTGCTTCCAGTTATCCCCATTTGTCCTTGTACTTGTGCATAGTATGCATGATCCCTTTTTAGTCTGCACTCTTTGTCATTTATTTTCTCCATAAAAAAATTGGGATCAGAGCATGCATCCAAGGGTGTTACATGGAACTTGGTGTAGGGACACTTTACCTCTCCCAAACCAAAGCAATGTACACATCCTTTATCCACAATTTTTGCATCAGGCGAGGCACCTAGTACTGGACAACTTTTTGATATGACAAATCCACTCCTTAAAACAGCTACTGGTGTATTTTGGTTGAACATGAATTTCTGATACTCTTGAAGAGCGATGGGTTCATACTTAATGCCATGGGCAACATATTTAGAGGAAAATGGCTTTGGGTGCATGATGGACTGAGCATAGGTATCATGATTCCTTTTTCTCTTGGTAATCGCTTGGAAGTTGGAGGCAGTAAATCGATAGGTGCGTTCTTGCTTCCACATTTCAGATGATGATTGATCCCTTGTTTTGCTTTCGATTTCATGGATTTTGTCTTCGTCCACATTTAGAGTGGACAGCAAGTTCTTTTCAGAATCTGAGAGCTCCCGAGGTGTGGTCATGTCCTCCTCATTTGTCATAGGAAAGCGAGGATAATGAGGGAGGTCCAGGGCAACATCATTTACTCTCTGAACTGAGGCTAGATTCGCTTGAGCAGAGAAATTCGATTCTGTGAAAGAAGTTTGATAACTCAAGAACGACCCAACAGGACTTTTGCCAAATTTGGTATCACTCATTTCAAAAGCCACGTTTTTTTCTTTGTTCATATGAGCAAAACCCAAGTTTGGATCAATTCCTGAAAGTTCAGATTTAAAAGCCTTCTCTCTTTCCAGATCATGTTGTGGTTGTCTTCGGGCTTCATACAATAAGCATTTCACACCACCGCCACAACGTGAGGTGCTTGGTTCATCGAGTTTTGCCTTTTTTACCACAACCTCCATTACAGGTTGAGCTACTATATTTTCGCCTCCACCTTTCTTGTTCCAGGATTGAAGCTGGGAAGTACATGCTACTTGCGGATTCTCGTCTGGGTCTTTTTGTAAGTCCCTTGTAGTTTTAGCTTCATATAGACTGAATTTGCAAAGTTTCAGCATTAGCGCCGAAGTGTGATTACAAAATCCCACTTTTCCAGCCACACAGGTACAAGTGGAATTGAGAACGTCACCCTTAACAATACACACGGCCAATTTTAGCTGATGCGGCGGGTCGTTTTTCCTGTAACTGTGGCAGCATTTTGCCTTGAAATAAAAGCAGTGTTCATCACAGGTTGCCATGATTTCGTGAAGATATTCATCTTCAAGAAACGTCTTTGCTTTGCGAAGTGTTGTTGGCACAGAGTGGTGATGAATATTTCCAATGTTCTTACCCGATCTTGCAATATGTTGGGTCATTTCTGCTCGGGTAAACATCGGCATTTTTTCCAGCGAATTACCCCATCCACTTTCCGGGTAATTCACAACATCGACCTTCTTGGCGACCGGATCTGTATTCAGTGAATCTTCGATCTGCTGTTTTCTCTTGGTATATAAGCCGGTCGGCTCAGGATCGACGATGGTTTTGTCTTTTCCAGAGGTAATATACTCTTCAACTCTGAAAATAGAGTTACATGTCAAGCGAAGGAATTGAAAAAATAAATTTTGTCGAGAAAAGGATAGAAGTGAAAAAAACCGATTGCATCGTAAGCAAACCTACTCCTTACCTTTTCACAAGCTCCGCTTTCGTCTTAAGTCCTTTTGCCCGATCACCTCTACACCGTAACCAGAACTTCAACTCATCATTTTTAAGTTCAGATAGTTTTCGTCCATGCAAAGAAGCACCAGGGATATCTTCTTCCGTAAGAACTGCGACGCGTGTTGTCGAAGCGGTTGCCATGTTGATGACCTTTCTGGCCTAACTAGCCTCGCTTTGATGTTAGTAGTTACCATTCCGCCCGAGCGGTCCGCCATTATGAAAGTCGTGTATAGAATTGTTTATTTTGACGAACCCCTGAGGTGTTTAGTTTATGTGTGGTTGGTGCACTTCATGCAGTCCTCGTTTGATCAGAATTGGATATAATGAAAGTGTTTGCAATAGGTTAAGGACGAAGATCGAAGGGCCAGATTCTCTACCTCCGCTAGAATCTGGGCTAAAATAAATTCTTGTTCTTTTTCAGTCACAATTTTTGAACGACAAATAGAAGACGCTGTGCGTGAGTTTGCCCCGCGCGTGAAAGTCCTGCGAAACGGTAACTGTCTTGTCGCGCGCGACCGTGAGTTTCATTTTAAAGAAAATGGGTGGGAGGGTGGGGGCATAGACTCTATGCAAAAATGACTGACATTTTAATATCCTTTTGTTTGCATTCAAATTAGCCTCACTAGCTTCGTTATTGAGTTTAAAAATCAAAAGAGTTTTTTACCTTGAACGAGGCTAGTGAATGCAACAAACGGGAATGTTAAAATGTCAGTCATTTTTGCATAAGGTATATGAACACCCAGTTATATGGTACAAGCTGATCACAGTCAACTTAAAAACATTTATTCATTTTCTATTTTTAGTCAACCTTAGCCTGAAAGTGCTTTGAAAAGCTATGACTTTTATTCAATCTTTTTTAAGTTCGTAAAACAAATGTGTAGTGCAGTAAGCCACCCATTTGCCGGTTTATTGGTTGGAGTTTCCGTTGAGTTAATTCACGTCTTCCTAGACAAATAGCGACAAGAAGTTTATTGTCTTTTTTCGCTTAGCTTAAGTTATAAAATATGTTTGCCAGTTTTGACCTTTTCCAGTCTCAAGGTTCGCGTAAGCGAGTTTTGCCAAAGAAGGGGTATTGGAAGTTGCGTGAGCGTGACGCAAAGTAACACAAAGTGACGTTCCGTGTTGATCACGTGAATTTCTGTAAAACTGTATTCGAAATAGACGAAAATACTGCACAACTTTGTGGTTGGAACGGCTGAGCTCGCGGTGAAAGATTCACAATGGTTTTTAGCTTGGCTTGTATAGTAGGGAACGTAAGATTAAACCGAGAACTAAGAAAATAACGGCAAAGAAATCAAGTTTGTTGAAGGTCAGTGACAGGAATGAGGTGAGTCACGGCAAAAATGTAGAAATTATGCAAAACCATTGCCAGACGTGATTTTGTTATGTTAACTTGCTACACTTTAGGTTATGATTTCAATTCACAAAAAAGAACATAAAAGGGATTTACAGCAGTTGATACTTCGTACAAATAGATGTTTCAAGCGGCTTATTTGAATAAAACAATGTAAGTTTTATAAACAATTCAAGTGTGTTTGTTGTTCATTTCAAAATGGCGGATAGTGAAAATATGCTCAGTTTAGAAATGTTTTTTTCTTAACGTACGAAAGATCCCAAGAAATTGAAGCGATAGAAACTGAAAACTATCATAAATTGTACCCCCAGAAGGTTTTTCGGTGAGATTTTTTGAGTACCACAGGTAGTTATGACTAGTTTGTTGGAGGTCCTAACAAAGCCTTTAAGAGAAGCCGTTGGCATTCCTTAACCCTTCGCATACTAACAACGCATATATGCGTCGAAAACACCGTTCTGGCTTCTATGAATTGCTTCTTGTTTAACTTAAGCTACAACGTCATGATAATGTGTGAATGACACCAGCTGATGTATATTTCCATCATCAAACCCAGCAAATCGACTACGCCTCCCGATTTTCGCTGCATATCACCGTTCGTTTGGCAACAAAGTCCTAAATGCCAATTGTTCGGCCAAATAATAACATCAAAAATTACACTTATTTATCGTCAATTTTAATCCAAATAATTTGTTCAAAATTGAAAAGTCTATATTTACAGCAAACCTCAAGGTCAGACCTTGGTATCTGACTGGAAGTTTTCCTCTCAACGCTTTCCGAGGGCTATACTTCAGCCATTTTATCAGACCCAGTCTTGCGTATCTCACGTTGCCTCGTTTACGCCCGAAGAGAATTCTGGGTAATTCAGCCATAGCGCGAGCGTAGAACTCCTGCTCTTTCCATTTCATAGTTTTTTTTATAAGTGTCGAGCCACCCAGTACCACCAGCAAAATTTCGAATCCATTGAATATTTTACTACTCCAAACTCGCCCAAATAGCCTTGGCAGGTCCTGGAATCCATCCACAAAACGGCCAGAGAGGCAACTTCACTCGTGGGCCTCCATGTCTGCTACACAGCATGTTTGGCGACTCAGTCAGCATGAAATCACCTCTCACCTCTGTTTTCTTTCAGAGGATTGCCTCTACCCACATTCCAGCTTGATGATGCCAGAATGGGGGTTTCTGCAGAGGAAAATGGCTCGAAAAACACTTATAAAGCGATGATTTTACCAGATTCGTGCTCGTGCACTCGCTCGAAACAAACAACAACCGTCACTTGCATCACGTGACAATTTAGCCTGAGCCCACAGTTTCTTAAGACCGCAGATATTTTTATTTCATCTCCATTTATGGAGAAATTAAGTGGCTCAGACTATTTATTGCCAAAAAGTCATTGAAAAAAATACCACACACCTAGGATTTAAAGGGTTAAAAAAAAAATCGTAAAATATTTATAAGAAGAGTTGCCTGGCTATGTTACAAGTCAGAGAACTAAAAAAGCATTTAATGAATAGGATTTGCGTGTAAGAGATTCAAAAGTTACGATTGCTTGATTCGGTAGCTTAATGAATGTTGACATTATTTGAGGCTTTGTTGACCAAAAATGCCGTTGATAATTTAAAATTCCTTTCTCGTTAACGAGTGGTTATTTGGTTAAATGGATGTCCTTTTCATAAGTGTGGCACTAGGGCCTATCAATCTACAAAGTATGAGCGAATTCGAATTTTGAGCTGTGTCCGGGATTTCTTTGGTTTTTACAGACATTTACTCTTAAAGCTTACGTAATGACATTGTCTCTGAAGTATTAAATTTTTCAGGAAATCCTAAAAATCAGTTTTTCTTCTACTTGACGTGAATTCTGTCTCGATTCATTTTGCATCGATTACTTCACTTGCTATACTCGAAGGGAGATCATGCTGTTGAAAAGATTGGAAATTCTTACTTCAGATTTATATGAAAACAGCGTGAAAGCCTTATACCGATTACTCACAGTTAAATTTCGATTCAAATCACAACCAGCGTGAAATCAGGATCGACAAAGCTTAGTTCTCTCAATACCAGTAAATAAATAAACAGATAAGGCACCTCTTGTAATTGTAAGTGCTGGCAGTGCTTAGCATTTGAATTGACCTTAAACAAATATTGTTTTAACGAAACACTAACACATCAGTTGTTTAATCTGCAGAATCAGGCATGGTGATTCGGAAACATGCTTCAGTGGCATGATTTGTGCCAGTGTGATATGACGCAACGGCAATGTTGCAACACGCAAAGTTGCCGCGGTTTTCAGTTATGGTACTTTTGTCTAAAGAGCCAAAGGATAAGACCCAAGTATCTGTGTCGGACGAGTGACCGATGGATGTATATCATGTCCAAGGTATATTTATCTCTCTGGTGTTACTGGATGACTTGATTCCATTGTGTTTGACGATTCGAGAATCTACAAATCTGTATCCTCGACCACATGAACCTTGAACGTACTCCCGTTGACTGTGTATTCCTTGACTGATTTCACTTCTTGAATTTGCAGTATCTGCACCAACACATTAGCTATTTGCCGTTTATGTGAGCGCTGTTCATGTTCGTAGTAAAGCTTCTCCAGTTGGCTGTACCTTGAACTGTGCAGTAATTTTTGAAACTCTTCTTGTTTGTTGTTCGGTCTACACGCCGCCGCAATCGTCGCGAGTCTTGAAAATCCAAAACAACCTGAGTTTTCTGAATAGCTCCTCTCTTTAGTTGCTTGTTGTATCTTCTTGTTTTCCAGATTAATATCTCGCTGAGGCTCCATTCGGCAAACGCTGAATCCAATTCAGTTTGTATATTGAGCTGTTCTCTTGACTAACGCAAAATTTCAGTTATCGGAATGGAACAGTATTTTGAAGTCTAGTAGACAAGCAAATGCTCACTTTCATCCCTTTAGTGGTAGAGAGTTTTGGCTGCGAATTTCCTGCCCGATAATCTTGATTAACCTCTCAGAGACTTCCTCGTAAGCCGATACATCTGGACCGGTGACGTTAATCCAGAGTGCGATTGACGTTGATAGTTTATCTGGCTAGATTGTTTTCTTTAAAAGCAGCACAACGCAGTTTTGCTATGGTAACCGGAAAGAGGCTAACAAATTGTGAGAGTTTAGCTTATTACGCAACAGAGCGTCCCCTGGATAAGAAAACGAGTGTTTGAAAACTCGAAACTAAAATCAATACAAGGGAGTAATGACATTACGTAACAGAGCAGATCTCCCAGGATAAGAATTCAAAAGGAGCGTTTCGAAACTCGAAACTAAAATCAATACAGAGGAGTGATGACAGACTTACATTCCTCTATTGTAATTTTTTTTTATATTTATTTTTTCATTTGTTTGTTTTTTCTCTCTGTTTTTGTCATCACGGGTAAGTGAGCGCGCGTGCTGTTCCCCAAGGCTAGAAGTATACACCTGTGACAGCTCCGGTCTTTTACATCATATTTTTTCCGGGTTTGATTGGGGTTCGGTTATCGAACACAGTCGAACCAACAAATTTGTCTGAGAGTTCGATTGCGTTCGATTTCCGAACCCAAGCGGACAATACTAAAATCAAGCAAAGTATATCATGATTATATATTCAGGCAGATATATATTTCAACCGTTTCCCTTAGCATACTACGAAACGGACAACACAAAATTTCTCCCACTTCACTGTAGTTCCAATTTGTAGAATTTTTGAAAATCAAACAAAATACAATGCTACTGATTTTTACTGTTAGATACAAATGTATATTCCATACCATCGTTTAATATTACCAGTCAGCTTACGGTCCTTCAGTGAGTTTCTCATTCATAGAGACTGATATATTACAGATATATCATCCGAGACCTGTCTTTTGTTTTTTTTTTTTGTTGTTGTTTTTTTTTTTTTTTTTTTTTTTTTACGACTTGTTATTTTTTTTTTTTTGTTTCTTTCTATTTTATATATAAAAGAAAAGATAAAAGAGGTAAGGTTAAGGCTCACTGTAGAGCATTAATTAAGAACTAAAGCAACGTTAAAATACTCCCCAACAAAATTAAGTCACCATTAATGTTATGGTAAAACTGAAGATCAGTTAAGTAATTAATATAAATCAGCCATATTACTGATAGTACTGTGACAGTATTCTGTTCTGTAGAAAGAATTTCACCTGACTGAAGTTATTATTTCTGTTGCAACCGCGTTTAACATCACTTTCTTTGTAAACGGCGTTTCTTCATACTGTAGACACTTATTTTTAGCAGTTATGAATCAAGGAATTTTGACTGATTGAGGATGGGTTCATACAAAGGGCAATTTTCACATAATTTGAGAAGTAACTTATAAGAACTCATCCGATTTTACAGTTGTTCTGTCTCTCACAGTCCTCACAGTGACCATTATTTACCATGAAATTGGTTTCAGTACATCATTTACACTCGTTTTGCATTACGCACCTTCAATTTGATAAATGTGTCAATTTCGTTAAGGTGAATGTGAGTAACATGAGATAGATGTATCAAGATTAAGTCCTGTCAGCCGCTCTGCATTCATCTGACTTAGATAATCATTCTTCCACACTATACATGATCAGTCTTCGCCGTGTTTTTTCTTTTGTATATAGATTTCAGTTTTTAAAAATCAGGATTAATGAAAGAGTGTGGATCCTTGCAACCCTCATCCCCTCTTCGTCACCCGGGACTATATATAATGATGAACGAACCTTTTATCAATAAGGCCATTCCGTCCATACGATATGAGCTAGGAAAACTCACCTTTGAAAGCTGATCAGCAGACAGCACCTAGGTACAAGAAAAAAAAGAGTAGTACATCAGTTTTCCTTTTCTAGTAACACAGAAAATCTTAACAGGAGTTGAACCTATAACCTATGATCATTAATATTTTACCTACTGAATCTCCACAATAGCGTGTGCTAAAACTTCTCCCAAACTCAAAGAAACTGCCTCACTTTACGGCGGAGCGCAGTCAAGTTTATTAGCGCACCTGTATTGCTGACTTCGCTTTTATAGTTAAACGTTTACACTATTAGTCAGCATTTCAAGCTAAATTACAGTAAACGGAACTATTACGTACTATTTCCGGAGAAATATCTATGTAGCTTTATAGAACTTGAGAGAAATTAGATAAGAAGAAAAAAGTCAAGAAAAGGCGGAAATATTTTAGCTTTTCATTAAGATACTGGGCTAGCAATGCTAAAAAATAGAAAAATGTGAACATCCCACGGCTAACATACTGGGCCAGGACTGTTAAAAAGAATAACTAACTTCAATTTACCACGTTTGTTTGAGGACATTGCTCCTGGCTTTAGAGATGTAACACGATAAATTTAGGAGACGGTGTAGTCATTTGAAATTTGTGAATTTCTTTAGCTATTTATTTTTCTAACTTTGGAGACAACGAGGCAAAGGGCACGCTTGCTATTCTCATCATCCAATATTGTCGTTGTTTGCATGGACTGCTTTCGGGGTGCATTAATTTGTTGACTTTTCAAAGTGCTTGTATGATTATCATTACTCAGTAGAGGTTACAATAAATTTGCATCAACGACTCAACCAACAATATCAAAATGAGTATTCTTCTCATTGTTCATTATATGTTTTTAAGGTATTTAAGTTGGGAGAATTTGGTAAAACTTAAACACCAAGACATTTCCTTTTTGGAGTAGTATAGGTGTTGGCACTATTGCACAGTCATTCAAAAGGTTTCAAAGGCAAACGCGAAACGCGAAGGACATTTTCTGTCATCTCCTGATAACTTGACTGCAGGCATCATGAGAAAGTTTTATTATGTTGCACACTTTCCAGGTGTGACTGGGGCCAAGGATTCTACCCACATTATGATCATATCTCAAAAAAAAAAAAATAACTAAATAAAATGCTATGGCATTTATTAAGAGAAAGCAGTTTAACTTTATCAGTGCCAAGCCGTTTGTAATAGAGATGCGTTTATACTAACATCGTGGCACGCTGGCCTGGATTGACTCGCGATTAACGCATTGTTGAGAACAGCAAGATAAATATGAATAAAATAAAATAAAAACCTCCGCAAATAATTTCCACACTTGGCTTGGGGAGGTAGGTGCTTGTCCTACACCGTACCAGTTTTTATTGGGGGGGGGGGGGGGGTGTTGGGGGATTCATGACCGTTTGCAAATCATGTTCTTTCTTACATTGGAGTTTCAGCCGCCTCCAGCATCCTTAGATCTGATTCATGTCCCGTTTGATTTGGGAGTTGAATTTGTTTAGAATTCCTTTCCAAACCTTTCCCTTCTTCGTCAATGTTTTACTGCGAGTCGTACCCTTTATTTTTCAAATCTGGGAATTCTTTTCCCAATTCCTCCAACAAAAGTTTTTCTTCTTCGCTAGAATTGGTTGTTCGATCGGATTTAGGAGCCATACTGAGGCAAAATCTCCAAAATGAAACTGTGCAAACAAATAACTCAACAGACTGCATTCCCTTGTGAGAAATTGGTTAACCATTGACTGGAAAAAGCACGGTTCAGTCGTGTTTCAAAAATGTATTTTAAACATAGCTTAACCGTTATCCATCGAAACAACGTCTAAACCGAGAATTAGCCTTAAACAAGGGCTAACTTTTTGGCCGAATCAGTTTCGTTTTAAAAATAATCGGCCCTTGAAGTTTCTGTCAGTATTTCTACTATAAAAACTGCTGCAATGAAAACAGATGCTTCCCCTCCTCGTCGTGAGTTATGAATGATGGGGCTCTTACTTTGGAGGTTGTAGGTGAAATACTTACCTAAGACATGGTGGTCATTTAATTGAGTATAGCCAATATAGAAGATGTTCTTTCCCGTATTAACGTTTAGCCGTTTTAAGATATTTTTATTTGTAAGTAGTTTTTCTCTGACACTCTTATTACTAAGGTAGGTCAGTTTCAGTTTGAATTCCGGAATGAAAATACATGCAATGATTGCTTACTGAATAAATCCCTCATAAAAGGTTTTGCCGGGACTTACCGGAATACAAAATGACGCTGCAGGTATACGTTTTCCAAATTTATCTGTTGCCAAAAATCTTATCTCGAGGGTATTTCTTTCATTCTTACTCCGGAATACGGCAATCGAACGCAACCTCCAAAAGAAAGGCCGGATTAAAAACAGGAACCTACCTGTGTTTCTTGTTATTTCTGAATGAAATCTGTACCAGTAGTCTAGAAAATTCACGTTCAGAAAGCTTGATCTAAGTAAAGGCCACCCCCTAAGCTAACGTTGAATTTCGTACTAAAAATTAAACAGGAACAGCTTGTAATAAGCTACTGTTAAGTACCACTACGTGCTTTTCCAAGGAAGTAAAAATTTAGACATGTATTTTTGAGAAATTGCTGTTGTCATAGTTTGACACGCATGTTCAAAAGTTGGCCATATTGTAGCATTTTATTGGAGGGAAAAGTGTCATGACAATAAATATTTGAAAAGTTCTCCGGAAATTGGTTAACTTAACGCTGACAAGTCTAAAAAAAGATGAATCGATTAAAAGAAATATAACTGAACTTTAAAGGATACATTTTAGGAAAGTTCACTTGAGGAAATAATGTAATCTTGCAAAGGAGCCTTTGTTGTTTTGATGTCCATTTTTGAACACATTTTTTTATGCTGTATTGGAGGATTTTGGCGACTAAACAAGATTCAGTCAATTAGAGCGAACTTAACGTAGATTAATTTTAATGGCAACGATATGATAACCCTTCCCACGACGATAGCTTCTTTATTTCTAGTACTATTTTTAGGACAAAAAAAATTCGTTTGATATATGTTGTTTGACTTTGATTAGAATAATTATAATAGCAAGCAGATGATGCAAGCAGATGGAACGTGCTTTGCATGGCAATTTTTTTTCGAGGAAAGATTAAAATGAGAATCGAGAGTTTGGAGGGCAGGCTAATGGCAATTCTGAAATATTGTCTTCTGCGGCGCATTTGTCAGAAAGAGTATTGCTCTAACAAGTTCATTTTAGAAGAGGATGTAATCTACCGGAGGATCCGTTGTGGCCTGTTTTTGTACACAGCCATTAACCTAATGCACTTTTTTTCGGTATTATACTTGAATTTTTTGGTTACTAAACAAGTTTCAGTCGATTCTTCCAAACTTGAGGTAGGACGTAAAAGGAAGCAACAATGTGACACTACCTTCTTTATGCATGACGACAGCTTATTTGTTTCCTAGATTACTTTAGGAAAGAAATGTCGTTTTCAATTTTATTAGCCACTTATAACACTGAGCAAGCAGGTAAAATAAAAAATTCAAACGTGCTTTGCATGACAATTTTTCGTTGAAAGTCGAATCAGTGTTATAAGAACAAGAATACTGACAGGCAAGGTAGGAACGATAACCAAGCAAAAGGGTGTAAAGAGAAAACAAACTTTTAAATTGCTGTCTTAAAATTTAGACTTAAAAAAAAACGTTACTGTCCGTCCATCCATACTTAAACAAACTTGGTGCTGTTACAAATTAAAAGCACTGACGCAATGAACAGAAATCAATTATTATATTACTTATAACAGCAAGCAGGTGCAATGAGAATTTCAAAAGTGCTTTGCATGACAATTTTTCGTTGCAAATTGAATAAAGTGTTGTTAAAGTGTTAATCAGTATTATAAGAACAAGAAAATTAACAGTCAGGATAGGAACAACAACCAAGCAAAAGGGAAAAGCAAAAGGATGTAAAGAGAAAACAAACTTTTTTACATTGCTGTGTCCTAAAATTTAGTCTAAAAAAACATTACTGTCCGTCCATCCATCCTTAAACACACTTGGTGCTATTAATTAAAAGCATAGACGCAATGACCAGAAATCAAAGATTCTATTCCAAGAAGAGAATTTAGATGTTGCTTTCTGCCCACATACACTTTACTACTTTACTACTGTGTAGGAGTTATAAGTGTTTCTCACAGTGTAGGGAAGGGCGTGTATCTGACACTATTACGTCATTGGCCTCACTGGCAAAGAAAATAGCTTTCGTTCAGGTTTGAAGTTTATTGGCTCATCTACTTGGTTGACTTCAATAAAAATATTCAAGATATTGCATATTTTAATATAAATTTTTGACTAATTTTGTTAATTCAAAAATCCATTGGAAAATCTACCACGTATTAAGCAAACGTCTAGTGTCATTTGTCCAACTTTTTTTCTCCAGTAAAAATCGAATATTTAAGGCCACCAGTCAATGATATCAAGAAAAAACTTAGCTTGCATTTTTGTTTCAAGACAATGCCATTCGGTAAAGTTCGAATGATATAATAAGATATAATATAGAGGATTTAAGAAGAAAACGTTTCTTAAGAATGGTGTATTATTCAGTCGGAGACAGGCATCACTCGAAAAAAAAAATCGAGTTCTTACAGCAGTAGTCCTATAACCAAGTTCGGATACTAGACTCTGCCACTGACCTATAGGAGACTCGTGGGAGCTACGACATTAAACAAGATCCAGGTGACAAACATATGAGCCATGGAATACATGTGATGGATTATTTAAAGCCCTCTAAACCAGTGATTATGGTGTATTATTACGTCAGTGACACAGGTATAAAATATATCATCACATTAACTCCAAATCGTTTTTAGTCCCGCAGAAGCCTCGCCGACAGCAGAAATAATTAATGAAGGAAATGACCGACGCCGCGGCGGATGTTCATTAGCCAATATTTCCTTCGTTTTGTAGTCTTCCTGTCGCCAAAACTGTTAATAATAAGGGCAAGCAAGCAGGTGCACCTAAAATGGCCTTACCGTATTTCCTGTATTACGCCCCGTCATGATTTAAGGGGCTCATCAATCATCAATCTCATCAATTAAAGGGGCGTCGGGCTTTTTGGAAATGAGGCTTAATAATATATTTTCCATATCATTGGGGATTGTAATATAACGAGTGCGGATTGTGGCCGCCATAACAGACAACGGGCGATGAAAAAAACCGCCGGGAGTGGGAAGGCAGGAGGCTAATAATAGAGGATAGGGGATTTATAAAAAAAATTATCCTTAAAAAGGGGTTTTGTTTGTTTGAAGGAGGCGATGGGGGTAAATAACATGAATACTATCTATACATTTGCACGTGCATGCGAAAAAAGCCAGCACAGGGACCGCGGAGGGGGAGGGGGGTGGTTTTTGGGTGGTTGAAAAACTATTTTATTTTATCATGTTTTACTTTCCGGGGCATTGAGGAGGAGGCTCTTGTTTTTCCTTTATTGAAAAAACCTGACCTTATCACGATCTTCAAGAACTTTCGCCCTCCAGCTTTCGCCCAGTAAGTAACCTGCCATTTGTATCGAAACTTACTGAGAGGGCTGCGTTCGACCAGAACCACGGGCATGTGGTCGCGTATGACCTATACCCGGATGCCTAGTCTGCCTATCGCAAAAATCATAGCACCGAGCTAGGCAGCACTGCTGAAAGTCAAAAACGACATACTGCATATTACCATCTTAGTGCTGCTTGATCTCAGTGCTGCCTTTAATTTGACACTGTACTGTTGACCATCAAAACTTGCTCGAGAGGTTAGCATCGAAGGTTTGTTTGAGCGGTACTGCTCTTAACTGGTTCCAGTCTTATTTGTCTAGCCGTCTCCAGCGAGTTTCCGTCCGTGGATCGGTATAGCAAGGCTCCTGTCTTGGACCTCTTCTTTTTACGGTATACGCCAGCGCGTTCTTTGATGTTATCAAAGACCACTTGCCCACTGTGCACTGTTATGCTGATTACCGCAGCTGTACCTGTCCTTTAGTCCCAAGAAGGATCAGTGTGGACGAGCTGATGCAGTCACTGCTGCCATCGAATGCTGCACACAAGTTCTGCCGCTTTTTATGCACAACATAACAAGGATTAGAAAGTACCTCTGCAGGGAATGTACAGCGGACTTTAATTCACGCTTTTATATCTAGTCGCTTAGATTATTGTAATAGGTTGTTTTACGGTCTACCAGCATGTCAGTTTCAAACGGTTCAAACGCAGCGCTTAATCTGCCTCTAATTGAGGAAACGTACGAGTTCCGCCCATAAGAATTATTAAGTAACCTCAAAACAATTAAATCGCGATACAAACGATATTAAATGTTAAACAGATACTAGGATTGTAATGACAAGGTCACGTACACAATTCACACCGGCCTTGATCACGTGCAGAATTTGTATCATAAAAAATGCGTTTGATGAGTTTATACTACTATATGAAAATACTTCAGAATTTAGTGGTTGTCTATCTGGCTAGTTCTTTACCAAACTTCTCATAGTTATCAGTGGAACCGAAGGTAAAAACATAGCAAGGTTTGTGACTTGCAAATCAAAATTGAAAATTATTCCAATGCTGCAGATGCTGTTGCTTAATTTTATTCTTGGGTTAATTTTCATTTTCCTTTGTTTCTTAGTATGATAAGGTATGGTGATGAGTATAAAATAAAAGAAAGTGAAAATTGAACCAAGCATGAATCGAAAATTCGGCCACAACATAGACACGAATCTCAAACATGCACCTTTCTTTAATCGAAGGTTCCTGTGAGCCAACTCGTGAATGCAGATGACTCATCAGTTATTGAAATTTAGACGGCTACGGAAACTTCCTTGAAAGCTAAAAGAAATTATATCTTTGCCCGATTATGTAACGAAAAATAACCATTCTTGTACTATAAAAATGATTGTCAAATTATTCTCTACAGATTGAATAAGATTATTCTGATTCGCCGATTAAAAAAATCACGTGTTTTTTTATTCAAAGTTCATAGAAGCACGCCATGTGCAGCTACGTCATGCAAATTCGTGTCCGATAGTCCGGGGCTACTGGATTTTGCAATCAGGCTAATGGATTCTGACCATCACTTGTCCGATGGGCAAGTGAAGTTGTTTTGGGAATTAAAATTACAAAATTACTGTAAAGCATACTTTTTTTAACTTCCAGGTAGATTTGTGTTTTTCAAGCCAATCTCACAAAGGGAAATCTGTTCAACAAAGTATCGCATTACATTTCATGCCCGACATAAATGCGTGAAATTTTTCCTTTGGAGTTCAGTCCACGCAATCCTCAAGTAAAAATAATGAAATATGACAAGCTCTTGCTAAATAAGAATTATTTATCGACCGCTTCCTTTTGCTTTCCCATAAATTACCAGTTGTAAATTGCGAAAATGAAACATTTTTTCCCTTTGAAACCTCTATGAAACCTGACAAGATCTTAAAGCGTTCATTTCACCAGAAATTTGCATAATTTTGTTTACGTCACGGATGCGTGACATGGCACGTTCCGCTTTCGCCTGGAAACTGACAGCAAAACTAGTTTTTTTTAGCAAACAAATTTACTTGATGTAATACTTTTGTATGAGAAGGAAAAATATGATGAAAGATGTTGAGTTTTCATGTATGCAAAAAGTTATGATTAGCAGTGAACTTTTCAGTTAATAAGAGTGCTTCTTTCAGCTGAAGACGTTTTCTGGCGGGAAATACTTTTTGGCGACAAAATGTCAAGTTGCCCAACGCAATATCACGCATTCTTTCTGCCTAAAACGATTCAGTTAGTTAAATTGCGAAGGGAGGATAGGTTAAAAAATCGGTGAGGCCTACAATAAATAAGGCCACTAGTGCTAAAGGTAAAAGCTCTAAAAGGCGTCTTGTTTATTCAAAGTCCATGCCGACAATTACTTTTAAATGAAATTATTTTTTAATTAAATTATTTCTAAATTAAATTATTTTTTAATTCTTAAAAGACACCGCACTTTGTGGAAAAAAAAACGAAAAAACCTATAACTTTGCTCAGATTCAACGAAAAATCTCCGTTCTTACACTAAAATGATTGTCAAATTATTCTCTACAGAATGAATAAGAGAATTCTGATACGTCGTGAAAAAAATTTTCACGTTTTTTTCTTTTTTTACTAATTGAGTTTACGACTCCGGACTTTCCGAAAAACTGAAAAAACTTGTAACTTTGCTCAGATTTAACAAAAAATCTCCATTCTTGCAATAATGATCGTCAAATTATTCTCTACATATTGAATAACAAAATCCTGATGTGCCATGAAGAAAAAATGTTCGCGGGTTTTTTCCACTAATTGAATTTAAAACTCATTCACTGCGCACGCCCGAAAGTTAACGACCGAGCCGACCAACTAACCAACCAACCAACCAAGTCAACAGTCGGCCATCGCTATAACTCGTTCATTGCGTATGCGCGCATTCACGAGTTAAAAACCAAAGTATGAAGAGAGTTGATGCTGTCCGTTTGGAGGGACTCTGTCGGTTTATGCCTGCAAGGTGCGGCATATCATAGAACCGGTTGCAGTGCATTAACACTATAGTATCGGTAATCAGGGATGACAATCCATAATTGGCTCTAAAGGCCTTACAATGATTTTAGCGTCAAAATTTGAACAAATCCCAACAATTAGACTGTATTCAACACTATCCATCTGGATATTGTTATTTCTTTTTTTTTTTTCAACAATACAGTCGACCCTCCCGTAAGCGACCACCCATAATGTCAAGGATATGTAGTCGCTTACGGGAGGTGGTCGCTTACCAGAGCTCAGACCACGGGAGGGGGGGGGGGAGGGGGGGGGAGGGGGGGAGGGGAGGTCTAAATTTCGTGTAATTTACATGATGGTAATTGCGGACACGTAACCCTTTTGCCAGTGCTTATCGAAACCCTAAGTAAAAACTGTTCTTTAGACTGCCTGATTTAGGACCAAACAGTAAACGGCATTTTTGCAATGTTACATTTCAAGTGTAACACATCAACAACTTTGGCGTTTGTTTGTTACATAATCCAGTTGACGTTCTTTATCGCCACAATTTTTCTGTTGAATAATACAAGGTTGAGAGAGTCATCACCGGTCGTGCATGTACATGCATGCTATTTACAAGATAAGAGAGTTTCTTTCCTATAAGGGATTCAACCTGATTAAAGTTTATTTCAGTGTACTATAGTGCATGTATATGTTATCATTTGTTTCAATGTCGGGAGACACTTCCGGTAGCTCCGGCTGAGAGATTTTTAATAATACGGCATCCGCTGTAATGATGTGGGCCAATATGTTACAGTTCATTTCCGCCCGTGAGAGAAACAGCAGATTGTGCCGTGTCAAGTGGTCGCCTACGGGAGGTTAAAAACAAATTAATAGAAAATTTTAAACAATCATCTCTAAAAGTGGTCGCTTACGGGAGGTGGTCGCTTACGAGAGGTGGTCGCCTATGAGAGGTTCCATCTATAGTGATTTGACTTGAAAACTTTTGGTATTTTGAATAAAGTGGTCGCTTATAAGAGGTGGTCGCATACGACAGGCGGTGGCAAAGGGAGGTTCGACTGTATGCCGCTTTTGAGATTACAGAAATAAATGGGGCGACAAGCAAGTATTTGACAGTAAAATGAATTTCTCGTCGAAAAATGTATATTTTGTTCAATGAGTTTAGTCTAAGAATAAAGATTGACATTAGTGACTGGACTGTCAAAAAAGATTTAAATAATACGAGCCGTTTCTTACAATTCACTGGATTTTCTTAATTGGAGATTAGATAATCTCGTCAGTGAAGAAACAAAGTTCCTCATATTTACAAAGAAGTATCCCAGACGTCATTTTGGTACCACAGATCCTCCACGAGTCCTCGAACTTGTGACGCGTCCGGTCGAACATCCGGGTCTTGTTCGAAACATAAATGCATAACTTCTTGTAGCTTGACAAAGAAAGCAAGGAAATGGGAAATTAATAACCCAAAATAATCTCATGTGTTTGCCAGTCGTAAAGAGTTTGAATGTTATATTCTCTAACTGATCCAAGCGCCAGGTTTTAAAAGTAGCTTAAAAGGCACCTTCGCTTAAAATTTGGCAAAGCGCTTCCCTAAGTTGCTTTTTATAATTTGTTATAATCTTTAAACCTTTCACTTATGTATATTATGTTACATTTTGATTGCTGAGCGCCATGAACATTTTTGAATGAGCGCTTTGTATAAATATGTTATCAGCATTATTGGTATTTTGGTCATGCGGTCTAACACAAACACCTGCCTTTACATTAGTCTCACTTTATTTAGTTAGCACTTTTATGCTGTGACTCTGCTTGTGTGACATTCATACCTCTTCGAAGTCTTCAGAGTTGCGGCAATTCTTCATCAACTCAGATAACACAAAACCAAACTGAAGAATGTTTTGCCCCAAAATATCCTTCACTGAGTGGCCATTTTTTTTACATTCAGGAAAGTCCAGAGAGACACGCTGAGCCGAGCCAAACCCTCCTAAGACAGCTGCTATTGGAGGTATCTGCATGACACAAGTGAATGAAACGACAAATACGATTTAGATTAGTCGACATTCTAATTGAATAACAGTCTTGTAACTGTCGGTAAGTGATTATGATAAAAGGTGTTAGTCTGGACGAGCCTTCACAATTTAACACCGAAAAATATCTTTTGCAAAATTCCAAAACTTCTAAACTGGCAGAACAGTTTCAACTCGAGGTTTGACTATAAAAGAACTTCAGCTAGTGGTCAGAGAGTGGCTTAAACCTGGAGTTTCTGGACCCAGACCTGGAAACCCTGACCACTCGGCCACGCTAACGCCTTTATGTTAAGTCGAATAAGCCGAGTTTAGAAAGTGGCAAAAGTTTAGAACTGATTTTAATTCGTGTATATAATGGGATTGAGATGAATAGAAAAAATACTGACACCAGCCTCTAGCTGCATGACAGAATCTCTCTAAAACAGTTGTTCCACACAGAGAACAAATTTTCCCTGCCTCAGCCCCAAACTAAATATTTTAAAACGCAGTTTCTGGTACAGTTGGACACTGTTGTGAAATAGTCTTCCACCTAACGTCAGAGCGATCAAATCTTTAATAAAGTTTAATAGGGACATAAATTCCCTATTATTCTCCTCGTTCTCCTACATGGAAAATCAGTTCTTATCTTCATTTATTGTCAACTGATTTTTTTTACCTTGTTACCCTGTTATGTTACTTCATGTGATGTTATGCTAACAACTACACAGAAAAATTAATGTGTGATTGTTCCTCCGTTACAAAATTAAACGATTAAAAGCCGGCGTCTCAAGGCCCTGAGAATCAATGTTAACAAACCTCTTAAGTGCTCTGAAGCCTTCTGTATTCATTGTTGCCGTTATCATTAATATAATTACGTTTTTTAAGGGAATATATCTTAGCACTCAGAGATTTACTCTTTTCATCAATCGTACCCTTAATCCTCTTGTTATCAACACACTGGATGTTGTAATGTTGTTATGGACAACGCCTTTGTGTTCCAGGTACTGTAAAGCGAAGAGCAAGTCCATGGCCACAGCAAACAGAGCGTCAAGGTTGAGAACAAATTTACGGTTTTTCAAATACTCGTCCAGCGAAGTGCTTGAGGTGAAGTCGTAGCACAATAAACTGCGTTCAGAAGAAAATACCACTTTTAAGGTTTGGATACGAAATATTATTGAAATTCCTTAAACTAAATTTGCATCTAACTATTCAGTGACTAGCGCTTGATAAGTGAACGAATATGAAGAAATAGCTGCAGTTCAGAAGAAATGATCCACAAATGACATTGAAAGGACGAATTAGTAACTAACAGCTTGATTGCTTTAAAGTAAATTTGCAAGATTTCGGCCATCCTTTTTTAAATTTGATAGTATGCACTCACCAACAACCCTAAACCTAACCAGTAACGCTAACACTAATTGCATTAGTAAACCTATCCCTGATTAAAACATTTAGTGAGTGGGTATCATGTGGCCTTAACGTGGTGCAGACAAACTGTTAACTACCATTAATTTATTGATGTTTAAGCATGACAGAAAATTAAAAAAAGTCATAGGGTCCTATCGCGAGTTAAACTGTTTACAATTCTCTTCATTTCTAGACCTGATTTTAATCGAGCCACTGACGAGAAACGAAAATCTGGCCATATTTAAGTGGCTGAGAAGAATAAGAGAAAATAAATTATTAAAAAAATGGAGTTTCACTTACAATGAACTTTTCGTGAGCTGAGGAAATCCCTTTCGATTGTAATTTAATGCACACTCCTCAGCTAGAAAGAAAAATAAAAAAACATGGCGGTAATTAACTGCTGACAACTCTATAGCTAGAATAAAGTAGGACAACACCACGTAACTCTATCTAGACCGGGGAGGGGGTGATGACGTCATATGACGCGGTAATTAAGTCATGATTGCTAAATGGAGGCCATCTTGGAGCCTCCATCGTGGATTTCTGGATTTCTCAAAACTTCGGGGAAAGCGCCTAAACTAAACCAACACCTGAGCTAACAACATAAACGTTACAGGACCGGAAGAAAAATAATTTTTTCTCCAACTTAAAAAGGGATTGTCTATTTTCTGAAGACTAACAAGAAAGAAACAAAGTGCAGCTTTTATTGTAGTATTTTGTTGATATCCAATTATTACCTTTTTAAATTATAATTTTATGTATAGCAGTGTAGCTATTTTATCCTTTTATCTTTTATCATTGTAAAAGTAATGTCTGTAAATTTTATTTATTTTATTCATATCTATTTATATATTTTATACAGGGCCGTTCTTAAGACCACTTTTGTGAGAACGCACCCCGTTTAATTATTATTATTATTATTATTATTATTATTATTATTATTATTATTATTATTATTATTATTATTATTATTATTATTATTATTATTATTGCGTTTGCGCAAATATCAAAAAAAGAGTTCATGTTCACAGTTGCCGCAGGCAGAATACCCTTTCCCTCCGGTCTAGATTGGGTTATAATTAACCATCTCTATTTTTTCTAGAGAACTGAAGACAACTACAAGATCAGGATCGAAACCGCGGTCTTGTCCGACCATTGCCTAAAATGTCGCAGAATTTACTAACGGTCGAAGGACTCCTAGAGTGACGAGAATGCCTACACAGCAGAATTGCGTAATCAAATATGGCGTAATCAAAACACAGGGGAAATAATAGGCTCCCGCAACACAAACCTCAAAGTTACAGAGCGGAGCAAAACGAAAACAAAAACACAACAGTAGCTATTAAAAGAGGACTTAAACCCTTAATTTAACGCATTGCATAGCTTTCAAAGAAGCTACAATAATATGCTAAAGAAAGGATCAAAAGACAGATAGCCATGATAAGAAACACAACATCTGGAAAGAAAACGAATAAATTATTAATATTACACCGCCGATAACCAAAACATCTTGCCACTAAAACAAATAGCCGGGCCCGGCAATACAAAAGCTGCCAGGTAGTGATTATCATACGGTTAAAAGCTTATCCTTACATACTGTCATCGAACCGCGCACTGAAATGAAACAGCAAGAAGCCTAATAAACAATAGTAAGTAAACAAAGCGCATAACCCTGAGGTACGAACTTTGAGATCTAAAAAAAACTCCAGCCACAGTTAAACACATGGCTTTGTTCAGTGACAATCAAGCAATCTTCCAAACCATAAATGGCGTTCAATTAGTATTAAAGAAGAAAATCCAGCGCTAAAAGAAACTTCTACAGGGAACACCGCTCATTACCATTACCATATTCAACAGCATTTCCGCGGAGAGCGAAACTATCTCACTTAGCGCTTGTGCTTTTGACTCCTCGATATGAGTTTCCCTGAAGACCCCAGATGAGAACAACAACAAAGGCGCGTAATGCTTCTTGGTTGAGCGTGCTT
Source organism: Pavona decussata (assembly GCF_977016875.1). Taxonomy (NCBI): domain Eukaryota; kingdom Metazoa; phylum Cnidaria; class Anthozoa; order Scleractinia; family Agariciidae; genus Pavona; species Pavona decussata. The sequence continues at coordinate 1,797,400 of NW_028145428.1, read as the reverse complement.
CTTTAAACGTGTCATCTGAATCTTCAAATGTTTAATCAAAAGTTTCTATTATATCTTATTCTATAATTATGTCCTATTATGGATGTGAAGACCTTAGCTTTAAACATACTTCTACAATGCCAGAAGTATTTGAGGATATTTGGATGTCCATTTCCTGTGTTAAGTTCCTTTACTAGTTCTGCCTCCCTCCTCCAGTCGTCCTCCATTCCCTTCGAGAAATGTTTTATCAGCCGTACTCCATTTCCAGCCCAAGCAACAACAAAAGCCTAGAAAATAAAGGACCGCTGTGGTTGTGAGAACCTCAAACAATGTAAGCAACCTAAACATTTCTTTGTTCCTAAGTTAAAACAAATTGGAAAGCTCATTTCGGAAGTACTCGGCCATAGTAATGCTGGTTCATTTTAGAAACCCAAAAAACCTTCTGTATTGGCAGCAATCTTGAAATAATTGTCCACTAACACTGCAGTGTACTAAAACTGCTGATAACTGTTTCTGGGCATAGATAGACTGACTGGGTCGGAATGGATTGCAACGAAAAAAAAAGTTAACTTTTATCATGTTCTCCGATTTTCGTTTCCACAAATATACCAGATAATATCATAATTTGTTTTGTTTTAAAGTTGCAAGAATTACGTTGATTTCTTTCGCGTGATGTTTTAGAATTATTTCGTAATTATGTTAAGATATTTTAACACAGACTTAACTAAAGAAGGTAAAATCTGCCTGTTGGTTGAACCGCAGTTTACGTAGGTGATGTTTAGTTCATCCGATAATAGCTTTATTTTCTTCACACAAATGATTCTTGATGCGTGTTGAGTAGGCTGTGTCACTGACCGAAAAATACATATAAATATTATAACTTCGGAAGTATAAAAGTTTGACAAGGAGACTTAGAGGATAGAGAGTACGCCAAGAGACTTTTCCTTTGAGGGCCGCAGCGAGAATTGATGACATCATATGACGTGGTCATGATTGCCAAATGGCGTCCATCTTGGATCCGCCATCATGGCTTTCTGGATTTCCCCAAAACTTCGGAAAAGTGCAGAAATTGAACGAAAGTAATCAAAACCACTAAAAGAACGCTAATATGAGCTAAAAACCATTAAAAGAGGGATTTTCTGGGATTTTTCTGAAAAAACGTCCTGTCAAAAATTTGTTGCCATGGTAACATTAAACTAAATTTACGGTAACCGACCACTTCAAGTTTTCTTTCAGGTAAATTTCTGAAAACTTCCTCAAGTTTCAGGGGGTTTGCTTAACTATTAAAAAAGTTATTCAGATTGAAAACCGCCGCGAGCAGAATCCCCCCTCCCCCGGTTCAAGTAGGTGTTTTCTGCAGTCGTTGCCTGCATTCCGAAGGATGTTCTCGCACTATCTGCGTGTTCCCTATCCTCAGTAAACTATCTTCAGCTGAGGGATTTAATATATCGCTGAAGAAGATGTTTAGGAACGCTGAAAATGGTTACAGAAAGTACCCACCCGGCCCTGGCTCCCACAAGTCTCCCGTACCTCAGTTGTTGAGCATCCGCACTAGTAATTGACTCCAGCTAGGAGAACTCGAATTTTTGTTTTCCGAGTGTGCCTGTGTCACTAATCATGACTGAAAGAAATACATCTATCAATGTCAAAATTTTTTCCGACAAGTTGAATCTTTTGCTACACTGACAAGGCCCTCAAAATTAATGTTCATTCTGGTAAATTGAGCTACAGTAAAAGAAGTGTACACACGGAATACGTTAACTCTAGATCATGGTCATCGCAATTGACTTACCACTGAGGACGATGTCTCTACTGAAAATATGTTTGGCACTTCCATCAGCTGCAAATCCGACTTAGGTCCCACGCATTCCGATAGGTCATCTGATGTTCCCGTTGAAGTGCTTGGTATTGGTAATGGGTTTACACTTGTTGCTAGTGTCTTTTGCGAATCACTTAGGACAGCAACGTTTCGACGGTGCAGTCTGCCTTCCCTTGTTGCTAAAATTAAACAACACGCAGACAAAACAGCGTTTTTGCAACGGGGAAGATATTAAAAGCAATTATCATAGCAGCTAGTCGGTCGGTCATAAAACGAACGCTAGAATGTTTCAAATACACTATGATAGATAGTAACTGACATCAGGTCTAAGACAATTTGTACAAGTTCTTAAAACTACGCGCTCACAACACTAATAAATGGGCTCAAGGGCTATTTATTTATTTTCAGGGTAGAGTAATATCGGCGCAACATCATTTAACTAAATTATTAGTGCCCGAGGGGAGTGAGGTGCTCCCTCATAGTTGCTATGGTTAGTATGACGTTACCTCAGTTGCATTGTTTAGATTAGCATTGGGTTGTGAAAGAGGGTTTAGCTTCAGGCGTTAAGTGTAAAGGAAAAATAAATACTCTGGTGTGAAACTTGGCGTGAAAAACAATTATCGTCTCCCAATGATGTTTTTTCTAGGAGTTATGAGGTAATTTGTAGAAGTCCTTCTTCTTTTGGATAGTTTTCTAGCAGAGAGAGGCTCATTATTGTTATTATGAGCCCGCGGGGAGCCCTATTATTGCTATTATGATGTTGATTTATCAATATTGCTGGTTGCTTTTAACTAAACAGTGAATGTCAAGCTAAACCTACTTTTCTTTTTACTTTTTAACACGGAACATAATAATTTCCTCCTGATTCGCATGGAGGCAAGAATAGTTGCTAGGTATTGGTTGAGCACTCCTTTCCTTCTGTGTCTTGTTGGTTCCTTCATTTGTGTCACAATGACAATTTGACTTTAACCCCGTTTGTTTGTGCCAAAAATACATGGAAATAAAGTGTCCGCTTGAAAGAAAATCCCAAAAGGTTAATTTGGACCGCGTCTTCCAAGAAACAGCAAAACATTATTTGTGTTGGAAGCTAAAAACGTAGATCGGCCCGAGCCTGATGGATTTGTTTGATAGCAAGACGGGTCATTCATGGCGACCATTAGCGCTTTCATTGCACGACGGCGTTTTACAACAAACGATCAAGGCAAACAACGGTAAGCTTCTTATGGGAGAAAGGAACAGGTCAAATTTAGTGGAAGAAATTGTTTTGAAAGTCCTCCCGACTTTGGACACACATTGGCTATTTTTATTGATAAGTGTTGTGTGATTTGCGAGCGGTAGACAGTTTCACAGCACAGGCTAATCAATTGATTAATTGAAGCCTACAATTTGGTTAAATTGTTGTTTTGTTTACACCGATATTAACTTAACTTATTTTTTGTTGCTGTTGTTGTTTTGTTTTGTTTTTTGTTTCTGTTTTTGTTTTTTTTGTTTTTTTGTTTTTTTTATCTTATTACATGTTCATACCAATCACCCAGTTTCATTTTTTTTTTTTTTTTGCTAAGAAACAATTGAATTCTCGTTGTCGTTGCTGTTGTTCTTGTGCTTACGCTGGAGCAAGTGCCTTTACTCCGGCGGAAGACTGTTGTTTCGAAGTACCTCGATTTTTTAGGAAACTTTTGCCCTATTTGCTATAAACACGTAATAAAAATGAGTTTTCAATGAGAATCAAGGATCGAGTACAGTACAGTGTAGTAGAATCCCACTAACTCCAGCTCGGTTAACTCGAACTCCCCGAAATAAACTCGAAAAAAATGCGATTTCCCCTACATGGATTTGAACCATTATTTAGTCATTTACTATCAGTTAACTCGAACTTCCCGCTCTAATTAAACTAGAACTAATTTTACTTTCCCTTGACTTAAATTTACCCCAATAATTCGAAGTTTATTTTAAAAATGACTAGGTTGGCGAAGTTCAACTGAATGTCAGAACATAGGTTTAACATGTTTAATCTTCATTAATACGGTGATTGAAATGTATGAAAATGTCCTTCAGACTACACCCAGCCAAAACTAACCCCGCAAAGTCAAACTACTTTTTGTTTCCTTTTGCAGTTTCAGTTAGCGGGATACTACTATAGTTTCAAGTTTTCACAAATTGAACTCGTCGCGCAATTAATTCTACTCGGCCTCGTGCGATTATATGTATATTAATTATCAGAGTTATCATACCTCCTTTTTTAACAGAACACGTCCATGTTTCTATGGAATAAACTGATATGTTGGTTTTTATTTAAAATGTTAGAACTTTAGAGATTAAAATGCCGATCACAAAGAACTGAATGTGCACAAGGCCGACCTTAGGTGATAAAAATCATTTTTTGCGTTCACTTAATCTGTCAAAAATTCAAAAGGGCTAAGAGTCCCCTGACGACTTCTTTCAATTTGCAACATTTATATAATCATTACGTAACTGTCAAAGTTCATGTTACAGAAATTCTCAGCTGCGTGTGATCGCTCTCGCGATGCTTTTTTATCACACGTTGTTTTTAAAATTGATCCTTAACCCCTAAAGGAAAGCATTCTCGTATGTTTATGACAAGGTGTATAACAAACCTGGGGTTCTCTTCGACCGTTGTAGTAGCTCGTCTATCATACTGCACAATGAATCTCTCTTTTGACCAATTTTTTTTCTCACGAGTGGAGCGGAGAATGTGTAAAGTATGGGGTTAATAGACGAGTTCACCGGGAGAACAAACACGGCAATCCACACGTAAGCTTGTTTTTCAGGATCATGAAATTTCCCGAGCAGAGATAGAAGCCCGATAACAATCACAGGCATCCAGCACAGGAAATCAGTTAGGATAATGAACACCATTCTTCGCGCCATTTGAGATTCTCTGTTCATGTTTGTTGACCTCACCTGTTTTGAAACGCCCTTAACCGTGAAGAACATAATTATGTATGCAGTGAGAATGTAGATAAACGAAGCAAAGTTAAGTGCAATGAAAATACCGACGGCGTATTCCCAGCCAGCTTGCCTTTCTGTTGAAAGTTGAAGAGGAAGGCAGACGGCTGATTTTCCATAAAATCCGATATTGCGTTTACTGTCGTAGAAGTAATGCAAACCAAGGGTTGGAATAACTGACATCATTATTCCAAAAAACCATATTCCACCAACAACACTATAAGCAGTTTTGCGGTTCATTCGCCTGACTCTAAATTGGAAGACAATACAGATGAGTCTATCAGTTGTGATGAGGGTCAACATAAGTACAGAGACCTCGCTTGATACCATTGATAGGACTCCAGTAACTGCACATAACGTGCCGGATCTCCAGTTATAATCATGTTTAAAATATTCACCTTGCCACTGTACGTCTTTGATTGCAATGATCAGAAGATACACACCCATCAACAGATCTGAAATCGCCAGGTTTGTCAATAGAAAAGAGTGTACTTTATTGTCTTCATTCACAATCACCCTCATTAAGATGACGAAGAGATTACCAATAAGAGCAGAAAGTCCCAGAATCCAGACGCAAACTTGAACACCCCTGTTTTTCATTAGGTCCGAACAGCTGGAAAACTCGTCTTTGGGTGAATGGCAACGAACACCGGGCACTGCTTTCTTAGCATAACAACAAAGCATAAACTCATCCAGATGTCTAAACAATGAAAATAAAGAAGTCAATAAAAATTTTATGATTAGCTGATACGAAAACGAAAACTATATCCAATAAAACTATTTTATCCGAAAGCTTATCTCATCAATCAGAACTGTGATTTAGATATGTAGCATGTGACTGTATAGTTAACAAATTGCAAATTGCTATTTACATGCATTAACTTAAACTGTACAGATAAATACACTGTAGGCAGAAGACACTTCACTGATTTCGACAAGATGTACACTTGTAATTCTGACTTACATTTCCTTGAGACTTTGAAGTCCACTGAAAACGTCTGGTGGAAGGTTTTTCATACTGACAGAGTTATTTTGAAGATTTCTAAAATTAAAAAGTGCAATCTACAATTAATACAGATCGTCCCTTTTTGTATCTTAAAGAGGACTACATTAGAATAAATGTGATGGAAGATTTTAAACCTGGTGAATAAATGAGAACTATGTATTATTCAGTAAGTGACAAAGGCAAAAAAAAAAAACACGTTTTTGTCCCTGGAAATTCTTTTTATTGGAAAGTGAATAATTTTCTAATAACGAAGCTCGAGGTTAACTCTGAGCTTAGGAGATTAAATAACGCCCACTAACAAATATCCGTGTATATTTGAAATGCAATCAAAGGTTAATGTATGGATTATCCCTTAAATATTTTACTTAAAATTCATGTAGGATGATGAGCCAAAGCGCACATGGAAAATTAACTAATTAGCTAATACTTTTAAATTTTTCATCAATTCGTCGATGTCCTCGCCCGCTCTAACAGCAAAGTGCTTTTCTCTCTTTAAGCTTGCAAATAATTTTTCGCAAATATTCAAGCAGTTGTAGTTTGAAGACAGAAAATCTTTTTTGGGGAACTTTGCGCCAGGTGTGACTCTTTCATTAATCGCAGACAGCCGAAACTATTTATAGATCATAATAATCGTCACCATTTCGTGCAGTACTTTTGTTGCCATAATTCAACTTACAACTTCCGCAGGGAGGAAAGTCCAGCAAATGTCTTTGAAGACAACTTCTGAATCCTGTTGCCATTAAGGTACCTTTTAAGAAAAGGAGGCATGTTATTATTCCAGGAGTGTGCGTTGGAGATGACAGATAGCCGAGGTGCGTAGCGCTTCATAGCCTATAATTATTCCATATTCAACATACGCCTAAAGGATAATTGATCTTTCATTCTTCAAGAAAGACCAGAAGAAGTTAAAATAAAAAAAAAAAAAGTTTCTATTTTTCGAGCATGGTGATAATGCGTAATATATCCTATAGCAGCTAAGCCAATCAAAATCTGGAATATCATTATCCAATCATCATGTTTTTTGTTATTAAAATAACAACTAATTCGTTGGATGAAAAGGTGGTATCAGTCCTTAACACTGAAGAAGGAACTTCTATTGGTAATATTTGATGATGTGGAACAACCGTTGAATGTATTATTAAAACACATGCACTGCTTTATACACCAGTTTTGGGATAAATTTAGCAATATGGTTTTTTGTTTCCTTGTATTTGTGACGTCTGATGAAGAGTAGTTTCTGAAACAGAACTGAGATAGTCACTGAATATCTGCTGGCATTTGACTTACAGTATTTTAAGCTTCGATAAGCCAATGAACACTTCATCAGGTAGTTCTTCTAAAAGATTCTCTTGAAGATATCTAAATTTAAAACAAATGAACGTTTTAAGAAGACAGAGAACACAAGCATGACTAAAATGTGGCAAAACACGCCGAACACGCCTTTGTTTCACTTACAGATGTTTCAAATTTCTTGTGTTATTAAATGCAACCTGATCAATCTTGCTAATCCGGTTCTCTCTGAGGCTCCTTCGAGGATAAAATAAAACAAAACAGAAAATTTAAATACTGAAAAACTGCTTTCTTGATCAATAGCAGTACTGAGATTGGCCGGATAATGATCAAAAAGAGGTAGAAAATTAATCCAAAAAAGAGTATAGTTTCTAATTTCAAAGCCACGTGCTCAAACTCTTTTCTTAACTCAGTACATGGGTATGATATTTAAATTTACTTGGACTTCGATGTTGACTTTCCTAATATCTACAGTCTCTCTCTTGTGAAGATAAGACATCTGCAACTTACAATGTCGTTAACGAGGTTAGTGACACAAGAGAAGTAGATGAAATATGTGTAATCAGATTGGAGCTGCAGTCCCTAAAAACAAAATAAAACAGTTAGTCAAGCCACGCAAAATTATATTTAATGGTCACGAGTGTGAAACAATTATGAAATATGCTTACATTTCTGTCAGCAGTTTATATCTCGAAAAACATGCATACATTTATAAACTGAGTTGTAGGTCCGCAAACATACGACATACGACTACCAAAGAGCTAACAAAAATGGTGATATCAACAATCACTTTGCTGAATACCATAGTCATTCACAAACTAACTACATAATCAACTGGGACTTCCCTGTGCGGGTTACCTACAGTACCGACTACCACCAACGAATCGCCCTGCAAGGAAAGCTGTTTTAGTTACAAAATATCACGACTTATTGACGACATTAACAATTCAGGCAATCAACAGACAAAGCGATTAATTTCATAAATAATAGGCGAACAGACATTTGACAAACAAAAAACGGATTACGTTTTAACGTCCTTGCGGCCAACAATGTCATGGCTTAACCAATTGACGGCCAATAAGATCAAGTCGTCGTTGACCCATCAGGTCAACAACCAGAGACCTAAAATCATCTACTGCAGGTTTTACACAGTTCGCTTGCCTTTGACGATATAGCCTCCGCACAGATTGTCTAGATGTCAGTTAATGCCATCCAAAACAGTCCCCCTCAGGACTGTAGTTACCCGGCTGATTGTAATTTACTACATAATGATTTCCTCTACGTCTTTCAAGTATAAAACCTTAGTTGAGCCTTCCAATTGATTAGTAGTTTGGTAAGAGGACTGCACCATAACCGCAAGGTCAAAGGCTCGATTAACGTCGGATTACAGTTTCAAATTTTAACGTTGCTTACATCATATCACTGGGGAGTCTAGCTCCCGGCTAGCTTAATAGCTGAGTTGCATTGTGGGAACGCTTCACAGGTGCTGTATAGTATGGTTTGAATCCTGTTCAAGCTTGATTCGTTCTTACGGTGTTGTTTTCAACTGCCGATATTGCTTATTCGTAATAATTCAGAGTTATACTTACAAAGTCTGTAAACTGTACAAATTATCCAAAATACCGTGAGACAGGGTGGAAATAAAATTCATGCCAAGCTTCCTAGAATAAAGTATAAGAAAGAGGGTTGTAAACTATCGCAAAAGAAGAAATGTATAAAAGCCACACAAAATGGATTCTTTTTTATGATAACGACTTATTTTACTCTAAATATAAGCAGCACGAATGTAAAGTATGATTCCTAAATGGTTTGCGCGGGAATTTTAAAGAGAAAAGTCGACACCTTTCAATAGTAAGAAGTAATTACGGTTATTACTGATCCCCACTAAACAGGGAATGCGAGGTAACAGGAGCGTTACCCTTTACGTTTTGTTAGTCTCCTAATACCAAGTAGATTGTACCAGAAAAATATCCACCAGCATGGAGAGAGGCAATGCAGAACAAAGGTTTCTTTCATTTTAGGCCTAATTGAACACGACGGGAGAGTAAGAGGAGTCCAGGGTTCTCTCAAAACAATTATTAGACACTTGGAAGTTATAAAAATGAGCCACTCATTGTATTCAGGAGAATTTTCTCTCATAATTTCCTGTAACGTTCGATCACGTGTATGATTACTGACTAAGAGAGAAACTGAGGCAGAAGCAAGAAAATCTTGCGGAACACTGGAAATTGTTGCGAAATATTGTTTTATGCAGTGTGATGACCAAATGATGTTTAAACCAAAGACCTAATGAAACGCGATCTAACCAATCAGGGTCTCAAAGAGGGGTCTTTGTTTCACTGGAAATCCGAAAATTTTGATGTGTAACCAAGTCCATATAATGCGAACGCACAAATGTAAGTACTCCATGTGGAGATATTCCACTTTTCCACTCCAACCGATTGGGAAGGAAATCGCCGTCTTTTTTAACAAAAGTTCAATGTCCATTTTTTTTCTCCTTGCCACATCATCATGTAAGTTTTTTTAAACTAATGAGATGCAAGTTTGGAACGAATGGAAAAAAATCCTTTCCATTTGACATGGATAGCTCTGGAATTTTTCCAATCTAACAATTTGATAAATTGAAAGTACCCCCGTCAAGAATGATGATCCTGGCTAAATGGGGGCCTGGAGTAAAGCCATGGAGCCATAGAGCCCCAATTATTCTATCTTGTACCCATGGATCCCTGAGTATTTTGGCCCTTTACCATGGGCCCTTATTTAAATAAACCCCTTGGAACCTGTAGAACATCTCGAAGGTGATTGGACGTGTGAAAACTTAGCGGCTTCAGCACTCTCTGAAATTATGTGAATATTTCAAAATCGACAGTTGAGCTGTATGTTGCATTACAGAGCTTTTACTTACAAAGTTTCCAGTGTAGAGGCATTGGGAAATGTTCCTCTTTCTGTTCTGAAAATGAGATTTTCACTCAGATCCCTGAAAAGATTAAAATAAAATTTTAAGCAGTTACATATTGACACTCTGCTGAAGTTTGACTTTTGACAAGATATCCAATGTAATTTAACCCTGTCTAGACCGGAATGGGGGGAGGAGGGTGGGAAGGAGTGTCCTCGCGCCGACTTTGAATGTCCATAATTTAAATGTTTATATATATTTTTTTTAATTCTGAAGTAAATTCAATTCAACTTTGTGAATTTTTCATACATTTAACTGGCAACAATATGATGACGCAGTTCAATGCTCATTAAATTTGGCAGCATGGCAACCAAATATGTTTTATTGGTTGTGAATATTTTCCGATCAATTTAGTCGGTTTTTCATGAGTTTGGGAAATTCAGAAATCCAAGATGGCTGAGGTTTAGCAACAAAAACGTTTGTTTTTCTCACTTCGCATCACGTCATCACTTCCCGTTCCCGACCCATGTTATCATCCTCCAAGTGCCAATGTCATAGCTTTAATTAAATTCTGGGAGTTATGGAGGATAGCGGAGCCTTAGCTCCCCGGCAACAGAAGCCTAAAGAAAGACCGGTCTAAATGTAGTCAATCATTATTACTAATGAAAATACATGTGATAAATATTTGTATTGCACTTTTTTACAAAAAAAATTATCAGAAGCACGTAACAGTCTAAATACGAAAATAATATTAATATATCCTATACATTAAAAGCTAATCAGTTCAGTTAAAAATATATATATTAGTTTCAAGGGACGATTTAAAATGCTCGAGGATTCCTGGTTTATACTTTCTGATCAGAAAGGCATTATCACTGAAAGATGGTAGCATTTTACCTCGAGGATGGTCTCGTGGAATGCCATTGTTGGAACACAACTGGAAGGTAGATTGTTTCCTAATTGACATCAGATTGCTAATATACCGGCTGAGGTGACCGACCGGACAACGATTGTGTCATGATCATGCCAAATGTTTCTTTATTCTAATAACATATTGACTGTTCAGTGTTAACCAAGTAAATACGCATGTCTTGTACTTACAAGTACTTCAACTTTGAAAGGCCAGAAAATGTTTTCCTTTGCAGGTAGGAAATTTTGTTTCTCTGGAAGAATCTATGGAAAGAAACGATTTGTATTAAACTGGCTTCAAGCATTGTTCGATAAGGCGTCTAAGAGAAAATGGCTAAGAGAAAAACTATATACATGTGTTTGCTATAACTTCTAATAGATATTAAAATTGTTTAAGTTAACAGAGAGAGGGGGCCGAAGAAATTGAGGTGAGAGTGCTAGAGCCCCCTCCCCCTCCCCCCCATATACATGTATCTGCTATAACTTCTACTAAATAGTTACCAAATTAACATTTAAGTCAACTAACATGTAATTAAGTATACCGTTAGCTATGTTATTCCAAGTTCGGAAATCGTTTATCGAATAGTTACATTTTAAAAACCAGGCATAGTTTAATTGCCCATAGAGAAATTGAGAAATAATTTAACCTATGTACTTGGATCTCATTGCGAGTTTTATAACTAGGTATTAATGTCAATTCGTCAAAATCTTAACCATTCTGTAAACAGCCCTACTTAATGGGGCCTGGGTGTAAAGAAAATTGCCTCCAGGTAAGAAATGCAAAAACTTTTAACACACAGATCATAAGCCAAAACAGGCTTGCGTAGCCTGCGTAGCAAGCGTTCCTGTACGAACGAAGTTTTCCGCATTCTGGCCGCGCGAAAATTGAGGCGAGAGCAAAAAATCGGCGGACGGGGGTGGGAGTGGAGAAGCAAGGGATTTTGAAAAACCCGTTCGTCCACGAACGGGGCTCCTGATTGGTGCGGTGTGGTCACCTTGAGTGACAGGTTTGACAAGTAGCTATCAAATTTTCGCGAAGATCAAAATAGCGGAACATATGGAAGGTTTTGAAACGTGTTTGAACGAAGTTATATCGGAGCTGAGCGAAGCGGGGCTTTCTTTTAAGTGAAAACGGAACAAGAAAGGGCAATGCGCCATCTTTTTAACGGCAAAGATTTAATGGCCGTATTGCCAACAGGATTCGGCGAGAGTTTAATTTTTCAGTTGTTTGTTATGATGTGTGGAGTGCGAAGTATAAAAAAGCAAGGAGGTACAGAATACCCCAAAATTATTGTTAATTCTCCATTGCAAAGCATAATTTAATCCGGTTCATTCAAGAGCAAAATACTTTCGGATTTAGTGTAGCTAGCCACTTCTTCTGAAACATTTTTTTTTTTCAGTGCTTTCACAACTTCTGGCTTAAGTTCTTTTTGTTTGAGTATGGCATTTGCGGCCGCTTGCCAATTCTTGGTACACAATTGCCGCACTATATTTGTTTAGTTTGCTCCTCGTGAGGAATTCTTGTTGTAACTTGGCCGGTAGAATTAACGATCACTACCACTACCACTACTTTAACTTGAGGTGTCCCATCAATTGGTAAATCGTCGATGTTCAACTTCGATTCGACACAATTCTTAGCATCCTGATCAGCTGTGGTTGCAAATTGTTAAAACTTCCGAGAAGCTTTCTGTGAGACGGGACTAGGAGAGTTGACATGAACAGTCTTGTGAAAAGGACTGCTGCTCGGTGGCGTTTCGAGCAACCGCTTGGATACGTTAATTTTCTGCTTTGGTGGGATTTTGCAAGCATCCTGACCACCTATCGAATTCTGCACAAGTTCCTATAGTGTCCCCAAATTTCTAATTTTGCAAGGATTGCACACACGCTCAGAAAATAACTTGGTGTTTTCCACTTTAAGTCCAACCGCTCTACAAGTATCGGCAAGGATTTTCCCGTATGAATCTTTTCTTTTCGATGGTTAGAAAATATTTTCAGAAGAAATATACCCAGGTTTATATACTGTTCCAAATTTTACCTTGTAATTGCTCTGACAAACTCTGCAGCGATCGCTTGGAGTTTCCCGCGACTCCGACATCACAACTTACAGTATTTCGCGGGTTTGACAAGTTGGTTGAAGCGTTTTATTTTTCTATATCCGGTAATCTGTAATTGGCCAATTTGTTGACAAGCTGTCAATCAGCGAATGAAATCAACCTTGACAAATCGGTGGGCGTTTTTCAAAATCGTGGGGTATGCGGCAAGCGTTCCCTCGCCTCCCCACTCCCACCCCAATTTTCGCGCGGCCAGAATGCGGAAAAATTCGTTCGTACGGGAACGCTTACTACGCAAGCGCAGCCTTACGCAAAACAGTAACCGAGTAGGAAAAGGAATGGCGCGGTGCTAAAAGCGCTCCCTTCAATATCCTGCTTGGCTTCGAAATTCCTGTATGATGTAACATGTGAATTGCATAGGCGGATCCATAAAATTCAGAGTGAGGGGCCGAAGAAATTGAGGCGAGAGCGCAAGAGCCCCCTCACCCAACCCCTTCCCCCCCCCTCCCCCCCCTCCATCGCTTTGAACAATTCGTAGAGATTCTGCTTTACGGCATTTTTGACCAGAGGTTAAGCCTTTGAAAGAAAGACTTAAAAAGAGGATTATTTACAATGTAAAAGGATTGACTGCATAATACCGTTCGAAAGACGCTTACAAAAACTTTCTTAATGTACAACAAAAAGGTGGGGCGCGTTTTCCCATCTTCACAAAAAACAGAAATTTTTCATTAAGTTTTTTAAAATTAGCCACTGTCTACTGAAGATATGACACTGAAAATTTCAATTTACCTTCTCAATTAAAATTACTCCAATAGCTACATATAATTGTCTTACATTGCAGCTGCGTTGGAAGGAAGTTTTGCGGGTACAGCAGTCAGTTCTTGGCCTTTCTTAACAGTGATTACCATTTCTCGGCCATTCGATGAAATGGGATTACACTCACAGCTGGAGGGACAGTCTTTACGAGAAGAAAAATAAAAAGTGCATAATGTGAAAAATAACATCATTCAGCTTTTGCTTTCACTGCTAACCTCTGTGTAGTGGCCTGAGACAGCTGTGCTGCGGAAGTACAGACAATCCAAGACTGGTATTCAAAGCATCCAATGATGAATCATGCAAGAGATATCGCTAATTGTCCTTTACATTTCACAAGCTAAGAAAGCTATCCGTAGAACTTCTCCTTTAAATTCTTTTTTTTTCCACTGGTACAACTGATTGTAAAATTAAAAATCACACCGCAATTTGAGAGAATTCGCCAACCAATCATGTTTGATTTGCATCCAAACAACCTTTTTCATTCCGTAGCTGTTGTGTAAGTAGCCAGACAATCCAACGATAACTTAGCGGATCTTAGCGGTCTTAATCAAGTGTAATCCCATTAATTTCCTTTCGAGTATCTTTCTTCCTACCTATGTCATAGGTGCACTCTGTTTGGCCAGCCTCTGCGAAAGGAAATATGCAAATAAGTCATCATCATACAATCAACGCATGCAAATTAAGCAGAACGTACGGCTCATCCAAGCTGATGTCCGTCATGAGTGCTAAGTCTTGCCGTTGTTGCAGTCATCGCTTGGTCCAAAACGCACACCGTAACTTGGACACAAATTGTAAACGTGATATATTTCGTTACCAATTGCTGGATGAATAAAAAATCCAACCACGTAGCAAATTTAGGGTTCTGTAAGTTTTGGCTCTCTCTTTCCTTTCTTTCCCCTGGACCTGGCTATGATTTGTTGGTACAACCCATTGTTACATGCGGCGCATGTGCAATGTAGGTCGATACTAGTAATGCTTTAATGCCTGTACGGTTTTGTTAGTTTTTAAGTGGTATCTGTGTCTTATCACCACTTATGGAAATGTTGGTCGGAGTACAGATACGGTAAGAACAGTCAGTTTCTCGGCTCTTCCTAACGCTCTGTTTAGTTTTTGAGGGAGAAGCAGATTTGATAGAGGCAGTGGTAGGCACGCACATGCCTGATTGTATTAGGAGTCCTACCTTTCTCTGAAGTGTAATATAGTTTCATCCCAGACCTTGTGACTTTGCCATTGCTGACAAACCTTATATCCATTATATTTGAAGATGACACGAGAAAAGCGGGAAATCGTTGCCCACAATATCTTCCAATTTTTCTCCTTCTCTTTGCCGGTCCGCTGTAAACTTCTATAAAGTCGTTATAGCAAGAGGGGTGATCTTCTAACTGAAACTCCAAGAATCGCAGTTTAATGATGTTTCCACGTGGAACATGGATTGTCCAGAGGCAGCTAGTAAGAGGTGGATAGTAACCAGGGTAGAATGGGGAGAAAATGAAGCCTGACGAATTGGTAAATTTTCTGTTGCATTCTGGCGAAAAAACGATGAAACTCAACATGAATTAAGTATTTTGATTTGCAAACAATAGTTTATATGGTAAACACCATGGTATTTTTAAATTCGATTTAAAAAAAAAGACAGAAAAACGCTTTAAAGCGAGGAAGGAAACCAACAACAAATATTCCAGTTCTACACTAAAGTACAATCAACATTGCTAGCTTAACATTAAAATCATTATTAAACGGAAGTATATACACTACTAACCAGCCAAGTTTTTGACGGGACTTTAAAGAATACATTGTTATTTTTATATATATATTTTTTATAATTTCCTCTAAAATGAAGTTGCAAACCAGACCTTGTTCTATAAAAACAAACCATCTTCGTTTACGTGTAATAAATCAAAATATTCAGTCAATGCTTTGCTATAAGTGAACCAGTGTTATGATATCCTTTTTTTTTTTTTTTTTGTACCTTGTGTTGCTCTGAAGGGAAATGGATGGCAATATCCCGGAATGGTGTGAACACCTCTGACGCTCACATAACCAGGTTCATTTCCCAAATCGGCTTCAAAGAAAACCTGTAGAAAAACGTTAAAAACATGCTTTATGCAACTTTATTTAACGCTGAATCGAAAAACACGCATATTTCATTTTGACAAATTTTTGTCACCAGATAAAGCAGACGAAAGCTATACTTTTTACCGATGAAAGACGACTAGCGCGTAAAATACTTAAATGTTACGTGAAATTGTATCTGGCAGAAATAAGCTTAGAAAAGTAAAAATGAAAATGGGTTTTTCTTTAATTTAAGAATTGTAGTCTGGAGATCGAACATAATCATATTGGCTAACTAACCGGAGAAAATTTGGCAGGCACCACATTTTTTTTTTTTTTCGCGATGTCTTAGAATTCTAAACCTCTTTCCTTAAAAAGAAATGGCATTAGGGTAGAGGTAACCATAACTATAACTGGTCACTACCAGGCTCTATATCGCTATCGTCTATAGAGGAAATGGTTAGGAAATGAAACTGCGCATGAAAATTTCCACAAAGTTGACGTTAGCGGGAAAATACAAGGTAGAGTTATCAACTATGTTAGCTTCGGTCAGACTCAGAGGTTAGCGACCAAGGAAGATTTAAATGGAAACTCGGCTTAGGTTAGACAAGCACACTGGGGATTTCTGAAACTCCAAACCAAGCTTTTTAATTACTCCGGCTGCATAGATTATAAAAATACCAAGGAGTACTTAGCACAAAGAAAGCTAATTATTATCCCTACCCTGTATTTTGCTACACTCGGTACTGCTATTCTTCCATATTTCCACATCCCATCAGTGTTGTTTGATTCGTTCGCTACCCACATTAATCTCCTTGAGTGGTGTGGCAGGTGTAACGTTTGGTAAAGACGAAGGACCCGTCTTCCAGAGCCATACATGAGATATCTGAATCGCACGCAGACAGAGTGACCTGTATAGAATCGCTCGTATAGTGGACTTTTAAATACAGATGTTTCAGATGACTGGGAATTACTGTTACTGGATACCATGTAGCGATAGCCTATTTAGAGAAATACAAATACAAAAGCAAGAATTGTTGTGATACGAAAGCCAATATTTAGTAAGGACGCACTGTACTTGATAAGAAAATAACATTATTAAAGCAGTGCCTGAGCACAAGGTCCCTTTGTATGAATTTATGACGTGGGGAAATTTTCCTTATAATTATGGGCTGAAACGTAACCATGCTAGATATAGAATATTAGCGAATCTACGCATTTTTATGCGTAAATGTGAGATTTTAGGACAGCTTAAATGTTTATAGGTATTGAGACTATTCATTATATTATGTCCAATTAGCCCAAGCGAGAGTTGATCCCGTGATCAAGTCATCAGTACAAAGGGCAACAGGGTTTCGGTTGTTTTCTGTTCAATCTTTTCTTCTCACAATCTCTCCTGTTTACATAAAAGGTAAAAGTCTTCACGTAAACTTTACAACATAGTTTTACTTCATGTCATAATTTCGAGCTACCCACCTTCGTTGTCAATACACCATGCCGGTTTTTGAACGTTCACATCTCCAACAATATTATTCTTGAAACGCGACCAAGATATGATGGGAGTTAGAAGGTTCACACCACACCCTTGTGACATCCACTTTATGGCACTGCTATCTAGGTATTTGTTAAAGATGTTTACGTAGCTGATCAATCCGATGAATTGGCCAGCCCTGTGATCAACTTTTGTCTGTTCCTCTGTTACTCCAATTATAAACTCACCCCTTCCTGTAGGCGATAAGTATCAATATTCGTTACTTTATTTTGGTATTGATACGATTTGAAAAGATGAACAGGGGAAGTAACTCAATGCGCATAAGCTTTTTACTCAGTAAACAAAGTACATTTATTCTTGTCCCACGTCATAGTGAAATCACAGGACGACGAAATGACTTTCTAACATTTTTTTTTTCTGTCTAAGTTTCATAAATCATAAACAGATCGCCAAGTCCACGAAATAAACTGATTTGGACGTATGCATGGTTAAACTTAATCTTTCCCACTGTCAATTCATTGGGAGTTACCTAAAAGCCAGAGTTCGGAATACAAAAACTGAAAATTCTTCGACACGAAAATTTCAACGAAGGTTAAAGTCAATTGGAAAACAATTTTTATCGCTCTTAAAAAATTACGTAAACAGTTAGGAGCCCAGTGAAATTTTCAAAAGTTTGCTTCAGATTTCAATTGCTGCTTTGGCGTTTATTCTAAGGCAGTCCCTTTTAAAACGTAAAACTTTAAAACAGTTCGTTTGCTTATTACTTTGTCGACGTTTCTCTCTTAGGAGAACAAACATCCGTCGAGCTTAAACTAAGCTGCACGAAAGATCACAACAAGAAAAGCAAGAGCGCACTGGAGTACAGGCACCCGAGTCTTTAACAAAAATCGTGTTTCGAGACAAAAATTTGTGAATAAATTTGATCTGGCACGTATAGTCAATGTCCATCTTATAATGTAGTGGCCATTAGTACTTTATGCCGCCTGGATGATTTCATTTAAACAAAACTAATTGACCTTCGCAGCCAAGGAATGTTTTTGTGTCTCAACGTTTGGCAGTTACTTGATTAATACTAGCTTTGAACAGTTTTAACGCTATTGTATTTTCAATATTTTCCACTAGAAATACAAATAAAAGAAAAAGAATCCAAAAACAAAAAAGTCAACAATCAAAACTCTTAAGAGCGGCTGCCTGTAAGAAGCGAGAACTGCAAGCATTTCAGGGACCACTTGGTCGAATTTCCGATATTTTGTCTGAAGATACGTTTGGATTAACTATTTTCCAAAATAATATTTTCAAGTTCCAAGATATTTTATTTTTAGAGGGTGTTTACATGCTGCCGGCGCGGCTTTCCTTCCAGTATAAGTTCACTCCAGTTCCCTCTTGTGGCTCTGTAATTCGTTTACATGACACCAGCACAAAATTTCATGCGGGAGCGAGTCATACCAGTGCGAGTTCACCCCGGTAAATGTACTAGAGCGAGATTTTAATTCCGGTACGAAAACTTATTCCCATGTCATGTAAACGCGTTACGGCCGTTCGCTCAAGCATCCCGAGAGTAGATCCCGAGAGTATGGAACGGGTAGCGCATGTGCAGTCTTCAATTCAATATGGCGTCACAATCACGTCGGTCGACATGAAGTGTCCCTTCTCGTAAACACGGTTTAAAGTCACAATGTCATACCGGTATCGGAGAAAAACTTTTATTTTAGTGAAAATAAGGATTGTTTTTAAGGCCATTTTGGTGGTGTACACAAACCGTCATGCTTTCGAAACCAGCCAGCGAGTTTGGAATGTTTGTTTTCTTAATTTTCTTGTGGGATAGTTGGTCTAGGTTTGTGTAAAGTTTCAAGTTAAGTAAATCACATACCAGGAATAGCTTCTCCGTCAGAAAAACCACTTCCTGACAGAGCTGACTTGTCATTGTAGATAGTAATTTTTCCTCCATTAGAAGCCCAAACCAAACAAATATGATGCCAAGTGCCGTCGTTTGCCTTTGAACTCGTTCTTGTCCTAGATGAAACCAAATAAAAAGGATACAATATAATAACCATTATTGACATTCCTCAAGATGTTGCCTTCAAGTTTCGCTAATATACTGTATACTTCAGTGCTGCTCGAAATGAAGCAAATGGGAGTTTTTACCCTAATAGATAATTACAGTGTTTTTTTCAGGTATGTACAGCATGTTCCACGTGTTTTTGGCACCGCCACAGTTGTGAATTGGAGGTCTCAAACGCTTCCTAGTTAGGAATGTAACACTTTTGTCTTGAAATCCTCTTCCCCTAATCCTACTAGAACAGTTGGTAAGTCTTCCAATTGACTTTGTAACCCTAAATAAATTTAATGTTCACATTCTAATATTGTTGTATCCTTTTTTTCCTCAGTAGGCCCCTCAAAGCAACGGTGAAGAAACAAAACAACGGTAGAAGCAGGACTCTTGGACAGTTAATACGCTAACACGCAAAGAATATAAACTATCCAAGAGTCCTGTGCGGCACAGACGTTACACAACCTAACAATGAATTCCACTTACGAAGTTTGCTTGCCAACAAAAACGTAGAATCCTCTGTAGTCCAAGAGTCCAATGGCAGTGATAATCTTCCCGTTATTTTCATATCGTACTCTGTACCATATAGGAGTGCCTGCACTAGTTTTGTCTGATGTTTTCATCCAGAAGCAAATGGTAAACTCAGTGAGATCGGGTAGATCAGTGATGTTCACATAGGCAGTGTGATTCTCAGCAAACTCTAGCTGATAATTGCTTTCCATCGAAGGACCTGTACGAAGTTAGAGTTTACTGATGCTGTTCAACATTTGTAGTGTGCTTTTGCTTTAATCTAAACCAAGGAAGGCCCTTTTTTCAAATTACCACTAATTAAAATGAGAAAGTAACAGATGGTTAGTAGGTTAAATTAGGTGGAAGAGATAAATTACAGTTCTGTGTATGATCATAAATGTACATTAAACCGAACACACTTACATAAATAAATATACATTAAGCTATAGTAGTAATGGTACATACTTATGATCATATAATTTGAATTTTTGTTGTTGTTGTTGTTGTTGTTGTTGTTGTTCTTTTCCTTGCTTCATCCGTTGTTTAATCCTTAATCCGTAGCGTTGGTATAAAATTATACCATGCGTATTGCCGTAATTTTAAAGAAGTGTGATGGATTTTTTTTAACCTTGCAATCGCTTCCATCCTTTCTTTTGTAAGTAGGAGTTGACTTGATTGGTTGAACTTTCCATTTCTTGTTTCATTACTTGTCTCCAAGGTGAAACTTCCTGGTTAGAGTTAACCCATCCACACAATCCTTCGCGAAATTCCAAACAGCCATCGTTTACTGCAAAAGTATACATTTCGCAACAAAATAAGTAGAATATCATTCACACCAAAATAGGAACCATCTGTACAATCACGTCCAGGTAAAAGATAAGAATCTGAAGTATCTAACACGTAAGGAACTAAATTATGCCATTCACATCCATAAAATAGGAATACACGAAAGGAAACGTAGAATTTGACTAATATAATAATTGATGAACAAAGCCCCCAAAAATGGATATGAAGATGAATGATGAATGACGGAAGAAGGGACGAACGGTCAGATGGACGGACGGAGAGACAGACGGACAGACGGATGAATGGATGGATGGATGGATGGATGGATGGATGGATGGATGGATGGATGGACGTGAAATATATTGTAATGACTACGTGAAATGTTTTTCTCGTAAGACCTCCTAAAGTAACATTAATTACCAGCACAAGTTCGCCGCCTTTGATTCTGTTGGTTGTTCGATGTCTCTTTGCACCACAAATGTTGGTTGTCCTCGCTAGTACACGTGTTATATTGGATATTTTTGTACACGAATGGAAAATGGCAGCAACCTCCAGCAGTGGTTCGCCGTATCGGGCACAACGCACGTGTCGAGCCTGGGACAAAAAAAAATTATTAGTCGCATCAATCAAATTCTTTAACTTTGAAAAATAGCCCCTTTTAACATATTCTGTGAGTTGGGCGGTTCAGAATAGATTATGTTTTACTGGTTCCACAGTTATTGTTAGGTTAATGTATATGCCTCTTACCATGAGGTGGATTTTCTACTAATTTTGCACTTTGGGTGAATGAGATATCAAATAGCAATCATCTCACGCATTTTGAGGGCTGACATTTTTCGCAAGCCAAGTTCGAAATGATCTCTGGAATTTATTCCGTCTTTTCTTCACCGATTTTAATATTGAATTTCAAGGACTGTTACCGAAACATACCACCATTGTGAGGGGGATGAGAGTGGGAGGGAGTGGCGGAATGCGAATTTTTGTAAAAAGCCTACGGTTTTTGTTGTTGTTTTGTTTAGTTTGGTTTGTTTATTTCTTTCTTTCCTTCCAGCGTTTACATCGACTTCTGACAAAGGCGTAATGTTACTTAATGAGCATTGAACTACTGACAATCTGCCATTGTCACTTGACAAAACCATACTTTTCCAAAAAAATGCTGTAGCCTTTTGGTCAAACCATCCAATCAAAATACAAGACATATGGTTAGCAGAGCAGTCAGCCGTCATAAAACAAACGTGATTCTTGATAACTCCTCCTTTTTACAGCTGCTGCATTTTGATTAGCCGGTTGGATCGGAAGCCGTTGTAAAACTGTCATAAAGAAGTCCAAACGTTTACAGAAACCTCAACGGCGTCTAGGCCCCACCACGGTTAAAATGAAAACTTACTATATAAAGTAAACGCTTCAGCCGGTTTAAGGGGGCGCAAAAACACTGCCAGGTCTCTAAGATAACCATGGAGTACTTCTTTGGTGTCTTTTTTGTAGCCAAGCTCATACATTGTGTGGTTGGTTGGATTAAGGTCAATGTGTGGTTCTCTAAGGTTGGAATCCTTTTCACCGGATTTTTTTCCGTCTAAGTACAGTGTCCCTTTAGGGGGACTGCGATTCCAAACGAAGACCATGTGGGTCCAGACATTTGGAGAAATTTGTCTATGAAAGATTTACAAAGGAAAAATAGTAAGCGTCATCAAACTTGCCATTGAACGTAAGTCTACTTAGTCCGTCTTTATAATACATTCCTCAACTTTAAATGTGCTGTGTTTTACTGTATGTTGTTCTTGATAACAATAGATTTATGGTTGTGCCTGGATGATCTCTTTATTTTCAAAAGAGCATTGCAGCATCAGCAATGGAAAACAAGAGCGTGGAATACTCAAGCAGAGTTGTCTCAAGTAAAACGCTGAATTATATAAAAAGTTGACTAAAATTATCTTCGACCTTGCAATCTGCCGTCCTATGTCTTTCAAGTTCACTCTTTCTTTGGCATATAATCCCGTTTCCTTCAAATTTAAAGACTGTCTACCAAGATGCAACGCGTGCGTTTGTTATTGTTTTTGTTCCGTAAACAGAACTATGAGTAATGGCGGTTCAAGTTGATCTCGAAGTGCAGGGATCGAACGATTTAAAAGAAGTTCAAATTTCGGTGAGAGAGCAACCACTTCCAAGAATCAAAAATTATGGTATCGTAGAAAGTTTAGTTTCAGGGCGAAACGATTAGAAATCTTGCAATAAGGTAACTCCGATGTTCGGATTTTCGGTGAAAAGATTGCAGAGCAGGAAAGAATCGCAAGACCCTGGGAATTAACATGTGCAGCCGAACAGGACTTACTGCAAGTGTAAGTCCGCTTGCAAGACCAAGCAAAAGAATGGTACCAATCGCGGTTGTCCCTGCCAAACCGCTAATTTGCTCTGTGTGCTAACGCTATGCAAATATGGAACTTCAAGGAAACTATGTGCGGACACGCTGAGATCATAGGTTATGTCTTCTTACTTCGCAGTTGTTTTCTTGATCTTTTACGTTTGTTTGTAAAAGAAACCAGGTTATTCTAAAACATTTTTATTATGCCGTTAATTTTGTAACGTTATGAAATTGTAACTCGTGAACGATTACCAAAAACTCGAAAATACCAGGCAAGAGAAAGAGGTGTGAAAATGTTTTATCGTAAATTGCAGCGCGTCACTGTACGATCCTGCGCAATCTTTTGAATGAACATATGCATTTTCTCTCCTTTTTAAAACACACGAAGGTTGTTTGTATTGGTGTTGAACTGTGGCCGAGGAAGTCTCGATCATATAAGTAGCTAGAAACTACACAAGGAATGGGTTGTAAACAAAGATTTCAGTGTCACGTAATGCAATTAAACTAGCAAATTCGCTTTCAGTCACCTCGATGTATCCCAGTTGCTGCGAAGCAATTCACTAAGATATATCACTTTCAAGTCCTCGGGTCTTCTAGGTCTTCCACTGGATTTCTCGAGTCCGCCATTGACACAATCTTGATCATCCAACGGCTTAATCGATAAAACGATCAAAACCGTTGAAAATTTCCGATTCAAAACAAAATATCCACTTTCCGAAAAAGAGTAATATTAAGAGCAATTCTCCAGGAAAATGAAGCAAAGTTGGAAATGAAAAATTTTAACCCCTCTTCAATTTTTGTGTGTAGGTAGGTTACCTTGGGGGATAGGTAAAAACAACCATATTTGGATCGGCTGATGTATCGTTGCCATGGTAACCGCACTATATGACGTCGGCCTTGGGACCATGTTTTGAGCAAAAGTTCCACTCTCAAAAAGTAAAAGTAAACGAATCTGGTTCTCGGGTGCATGTGAACCAATTCAAATGAAATTCATACAGATGGTAGAACCACTCTCCCAGTTTATAAAATTTGCCGTTACAATAATTTGAGTTTTATAAACGAGAAGAAAATGCTCGTCCTACTATGTTCCCTGTCAGCCATTTGGACAAGAAGGAAAAACAAGCACAACCATATTCGTTATTTCTTCGAAAGTACTCTTTCCACATAAACCAAATTAGCAGCAGAGATTACATAGATATTGACGTTTCTAAATATCATAAAATCAATTTGGGGAAAACTATACTCTGGCCATGGGTGCTGAAGACACCTGCGACAAATTGCAAAAAATTGCAAAATTGGTAATTTTGAGAGCTCTAGTATTTAGCTCAAACAGGCTTTGGAGAGAGAAAATCAGCTTCAAAAGTATCTTTTATCATCTTGTCTGCTACCTACATTTAATAAATAAGATTTTGGCCAACAAATTTGATGAAATATAAATTGATACAAAATCTACCTTGAGGGTTTTGGGAATTTTTTCAGGATGCTTTCGTCGCGTGGTTCTCTCCAGTATCTCTCCTGCGCACGTTCCGTCTTTTTGACCAAATCTAGCGCAGACTAACAGTTACTCCCATCGAATATCCAGTTTGCTGTGTTTCAGACCAGGGATGATGATACAAGTAGCCCGCATACACTTGACAAAGCATAGTTGACAAAGTCCAAAACATGGTCGTAATGCTTGCGATTTCTGCCGTCAAGCACCTAAATTCATCAATATTATTCAGCCAGGAAGTAAAGTAAATGTGTCGAGATCGATGTACAAAGCAAAATGCATGCCTTTAAACAATTCAAAGTAACGTTTTTGGCTAAAATCGAGTCAGATATTGCGATAGTCGACAAGCCAAGAGTGGTAAATAAACTGAACGCATAGGCCGGAAGTCCGAGAAGCACGACTACTGACCGGATGTAACACAATGTAATG